>NC_142771.1:6565000-6725000 GCF_988280905.1 Pimephales promelas | reverse complement strand
ATTGCACTAGTAATAAAATACTACAATTTTAATGAGATTCCCTTTGGTGTTCATTAAAACAAATGTAGTTTCAAAGTTACGTCAGTGAATTAAATGCTAAATGTTTAATCATGTTTCAGGTTCATCAATCACCAACTCGTTGTGCTACTTTTAGACGTTTCCCAGTTTCCTTGCTCTTCATTTCCTTGAGATCCTCCCCTTTGGTTTACAGGTAAGTCACTCCTACAAGATCAATGAGAAGAATGACAAAAAACAACAGCCTTTGAGTCAATAAAACACGTCAAGCATTCAAAAATAACACACACTTGGAAACAATACGGCTTCTACCACATGTTTCCTCAATACGCTCAGTGACATTCTATTTAGAACTCTAAAGTTCTAAAGTTCTACGTATGATGCGTCTGACGGAACCCTTTAAGATTCTATATTTCTAAGAGTCGCCCGTCTTGTGCTCGCATTATTTACAGTGGTATTCTCACTTTACGTTTTTTTTTTATTCGCTTTGGTACTATTTTCACAAGTAAGGTGTACATTTTTAAAACTCTTAGTGCTAATATCACAACAGATCATCAAAAGTGCACTTTTTTCAAACATTTCATCATGTTTTCAACTGTGTTAGTACAATTCACACAATCACAAAGTATCCTTTTCACAACACAAAATAAGTGTTTCATCTACATTATTGTTTCATTCACAGTAACCGCCTTTCATAAAGCTCTTACTATCAAACTTTTGATTTGCATCTCCTTTTGTTCAGTTTAATACTTTTGTCTATTATTTAATCCAACAGATCTTAATGGTTAATCAATTAATCATTTGGTACACCTATAGAATTTAATTTCAGCAATATACAGTATATGAATTTTGAGAACTACAGAAATACAGTAAAATGTGTTTGTATGAATATTTAAATTACATGTAATCACACATGATGAATACTCGTTATAGCTAATTGATTTCACATAGTGGTAACCACAATTGGCCACTATATACATAAATGATTGTAGAGGATGTCTTCATTGATCCTTCACTTGATTACATATATACGGAGGCGTATTGCATTCACTTGAAGAAAAAAAATCGACTGTTTTTCTGAATTAACGAGTTAATTTTTCATGAGAAAAATTTTTTTGCTCTGTTTTTCTGAATTAATGAGTTAATTTTTCATGAGAAAAATTTTTTTGCTCTGTTTTTCTGAATTAACGAGTTAATTTTTCATGAGAAAAAAATTTTGCTCTGTTTTTCTGAATTAACGAGTTAATTTTTCATGAGAAATTTTTTTTGCTCTGTTTTTCTGAATTAATGAGTTAATTTTTCATGAGAAAATTTTTTTTTGCTCTGTTTTTCAGAATTAACGAGTTAATTTTTCATGAGAAAAAAATTTTTGCTCTGTTTTTCTGAATTAATGAGTTAATTTTTCATGAGAAAAATTTTTTTGCTCTGTTTTTCTGAATTAATATGTGAATTTTTAATGGATTTTTTTTTTGCTCTGTTTTTCTGAATTAACAAGTTAATTCAGAAAAAAACAGAGCAAAAACTTTTTTTCTCACGAAAAATTAACTCATTAATTCAGAAAAACAGAGAAAAAAATATTTTCTCACGAAAAATTAACTCATTAATTCAGAAAAACAGAGAAAAAAATATTTTCTCATGAAAAATTAACTCGTTAATTTAGAAAAACAGAGAAAAACTTTTTTTCTCATGAAAAATTAACTCATTAATTCAGAAAAACAGAGCAATTTTTTTTCTCATGAAAAATTAACTCATTAATTCAAGAAAAACAGCAATTTTTTCTCATGAAAAATTAACTCATTAATTCAGAAAAACAGAGAAAAAAATATTTTCTCATGAAAAATTAACTCGTTAATTCAGAAAAACAGAGAAAAACTTTTTTTCTCATGAAAAATTAACTCATTAATTCAGAAAAACAGAGCAATTTTTTTCTCATGAAAAATTAACTCATTAATTCAAGAAAAACAGGGTAGATTTTTTTTCTTCAAGTGAATGCAATACGCCTCCGTACAATACGCCTCCGTACATATATTATGGATATTTGGAAATTATAGATTATGTAAATGTTGGGTACTGTAAGTGTATTGCCTAATGTTACAGTAAAACTGTGTAATCTGTCTTTTAAAGTACTGTAGCATATTCATTAAGGCCGATTTGAAACATGTATCTTGCATTGTTTGCTGTTGGATGAACTGATTGTTAAAAGTACTAAACTGAAAGAAGATCATATTGTTGTGTTTCAGTGATTAAACCAAATGTTTTCATTACATATTACAATAATCTTGTGTTTGAAATGATGATTATGTGGACTGAAAACATGTGCAACTGACTGAAAGCATTACATCAGGTTTTGAAAGAATGACTAGCTGCGTTACAAGTGTGATCAGTTTGGATTTTTGTACTACGAGTTTTGAAAATGTACACCTTACTTGTGAAAATAGTACCAAAGCGAATAAAAAAAACGGTAATTACCGTGTGTGTACACACTATCTGGGTCATTTCATCAGAGTGTGTTGTTAAGCACCGGAATGACTCGATTATTCAGTTCACTTTCAGGCCGCTCCAGTATGCGTGGTAATAGTGAAGGAGCTTAAAATTGTGATTTGACTTGAGCGATGAGATTTCATTTGCAAACAGAAATGTTCAGAGCTCATGTGTGTAACGCAAGCCACTGAGACTCGACTGTAAACAACTGAAGTCTTTGTGTTTGTGTGCGTCATGTGATTCCTGGAGTGGTTATTTGTGCCCGACGCTTTATCAGTGTGAAGGGTGTTTTTGACAAATACAGACTTATCTTTTATTGATGACTAAATAAATAACTCGGTTGGACATAAACTGGCGTGAACACATATGTGGGACATGCAGAGTGAAGAAACTACTGTGGGGTCAGTGATATTTTTCATTACAAAAATTCAGTGACAGTAAAGACATTTATAAAGTTTACACAAAAAACAACCGTTTTCAACACTGATAATAATCATAAATGTTTCTTGAGCATCAAATCATCATATTAGAGTGATTTCTACGGAAGCCCTGAACCGCAAGCTAAAAAAAAAAAAAAAAGTCAATAAAAAAAAAATCTGTAAAAAAAAAATAAAATATGTAAAAAAAAAAAATCTAGCATTTCGAGATTAAAGTCGAAATGTTTCAAGATTAAAGTCGAAATGTTTCGAGATTAAAGTCGAAATGTTTCGAGATTAAAGTCGGAATGTTTCGAGATTAAAGTCGGAATGTTTTGAGATTAAAGTCGAAATGTTTCGAGATTAAAGGTGGAATGTTTTGAGATTAAAGTCGAAATGTTTCGAGATTAAAGTCGAAATGTTTCGAGATTAAAGTCGGAATGTTTCGAGATTAAAGTCGAAATGTTTCAAGATTAAAGTCGAAATGTTTCGAGATTAAAGTCGGAATGTTTTGAGATTAAAGTCGAAATGTTTCGAGATTAAAGTCGAAATGTTTCGAGATTAAAGTCGGAATGTTTCAAGATTAAAGTCGAAATGTTTCGAGATTAAAGTCGGAATGTTTCGAGATTAAAGTCGGAATGTTTCAAGATTAAAGTCGAAATGTTTCGAGATTAAAGTCGAAATGTTTCAAGATTAAAGTCGAAATGTTTCGAGATTAAAGTCGGAATGTTTCGAGATTAAAGTCGGAATGTTTCGAGATTAAAGTCGAAATGTTTCGAGATTAAAGTCGAAATGTTTCGAGATTAAAGTCGGAATGTTTCGAGATTAAAGTCGGAATGTTTCGAGATTAAAGTCGAAACATTGTGCATTCATAACAGTGCGCGTCCACTGGCTCAGAGCGCGCGTGTGCGTGTGAAGTCGAACTGCCATGGATACACAAAATAGTAGCTATTTACTTTTATCTGAATTACTTATCTTACTTTATCGTTATAAAATTTAATGCGCCGGAATAGACTTTAGCGAATTCCGACTTTAGACTTGAAAGCCCAGATAAAAGTAAAAAGCTACTATTTTGGGTTTATCCATGGCAGTTCGACTTCACACACACACACGCACGCGCTCTGAGCCAGTGGACGCGCACTGTTATGAATGCACAATGTTTCGACTTTAATCTTGAAACATTTCGACTTTAATCTCGAAACATTTCGACTTTAATCTCGAAACATTTCGACTTTAATCTCGAAACATTTCGACTTTAATCTCGAAACATTCCGACTTTAATCTCGAAACATTCCGACTTTAATCTCGAAACATTTCGACTTTAATCTCGAAACATTCCGACTTTAATCTCGAAACATTTCGACTTTAATCTCGAAACATTTCGACTTTAATCTCGAAACATTCCGACTTTAATCTCGAAACATTCCGACTTTAATCTCGAAACATTTCGACTTTAATCTCGAAACATTCCGACTTTAATCTCGAAACATTCCGACTTTAATCTCGAAACATTCCGACTTTAATCTCGAAACATTCCGACTTTAATCTCGAAACATTCCGACTTTAATCTCGAAACATTCCGACTTTAATCTCGAAACATTCCGACTTTAATCTCGAAACATTTCGACTTTAATCTCGAAACATTTCGACTTTAATCTCGAAACATTTCGACTTTAATCTCGAAACATTTCGACTTTAATCTCGAAACATTTCGACTTTAATCTCGAAACATTTCGACTTTAATCTCGAAACATTTCGACTTTAATCTCGAAATGCTAGATTTTTTTTTTTTACAGATTTTTTTTTTTTTTTTTACAGATTTTTTTTTTTTTTGGTTGCGGTTCAGGGCTTCCGTAGATTTCTGAAGGATCATGTGACAAAAAAAATTCAGCTTTGATCACAGGAATAAATTAGACTTTAAATAGAAAACAGGTTTAAATTGTCCTAATATTTCACAATATTACTGTTTTACTGTATTTGGGATCAAATACACTTCAGAGACTTTAAAATATTGAAAAGTTTTACTGACCCCAAATCGTAGTGTATTTTCAGGGTGGCTACAGGTATAAACAATTTAAATTTAAGACTTTTTAATACCACTTCTAAATTAAATTTAAAACCAAACTTACGATGGAAATATAAATTAAAAAATGAAAATATACAGTAATATTTCCAAGTAAACACACTGTCTGTTCAAAATGGTAAAATGACAATAACCAATGGTCAATTGCGTACATGCAGTCGCCTGTGGTGGAGTAAAAAGAAATATAGAAGGCATTTTTATGAATGTCTTAAGCCTTGTATGTTTTAAATAATAAAGTATATTAATAAAGGCTTAGATTTAGTTTTATTAATAAAGGCATAGAACCAGTTTATTTATAGTTAAACTGATAATAGTGTCATATAATTAGTTTATTAATTAAACTAATAAAAAGATAAAAAGACTTTGAGATATGTTTGGTAATTGTACCTTTTAATTTAATAAATTAAAATTAATTCGCTTTATTTCAGATCAATATTTGTTTTCCTTCATTTTAATCTTAATTAACCCTAACTTTATTCTCATTATAATTGATTTCCGTATAAAATAATACTACAAACACTTAAAAATAAACAGAATAGTACCCTTACGTAGAAAATATTCGACCTGGCTGGCAGAACGTTGCATCTTTGCGGTGACATGACAAACATATTTAAGACCTATCCAATCTGAATTCTGAATTTAAGGCCTTATTTTTAGGAAAATTGATTTAATACTTTTTAATGACCCGCGGCCACCCTGATTTTATAAATAGAAGCCAAATAAAGTTGATTGTGTGTTTGTCTAGTCATTGTAAACTTGACAGTGTTTGTCTCTTCTCATCTCTCAGGGGAACACAGTGGCAGGGCGGACACTTCCTGTGAGAACACACACACACACACACACACACACACACACACACAGAGGGAAGTTCAGTGTTTTCGAAAGCTTGAGGCGAGATTGGGAATGTGGGTTATTTTAGGATTTCTTTGGGCTGTTCAGCAGTGAACTGAAATCAGAGAGCGGAGAAGACACGGATAATCCAGATAATCTGACTGCTATGCACACACACACACACACACACACACATTATTAAGTACTGTACCAATACTGTAGTTCTGCTGTTCTCTTTACAGTCAGGTGAGGTCGTGTATTCTTACTCTATAATCATGTGAATAACCTTTCACCGAGATAAGAATAGAGATACTAATTGGATTAAATCCATGAGTTTAGGAGTCATTCACTCTTTAGCCGTCTTCACATCCCTAAACTTAGAACTCAAGACTGAATTAGCATGTTAGCAATGGTGAAAATAGCACTGATTTTAGCTCGTTAAACACTCATTGATTCTCTCTCATGCCGATTACAGTAGATATAATTAAGTTGTTTTACATTATTTTATATCCGAGGACGGATCCAAAATGTCATCAAAATGAATTCGTTCATTTCATCCGTTGAATGAACCAAATGACTCGGAGAAAGATTCGTTCATTTTGATGAACAGGAGAGTCACGAACGTGCGTCACAGAACAGAGCAAGGCGAGTGTTTGAGCTTATAAAACTTAAACTTTGTTATTTATTTATTAAATGAGCGATCGTTTCGCTTGATAAGACCCTTATTCATCGTCTGGAATCGTTTAAAGCCCTTTGAACAGTTTGTAGTTTGCACTGAAACTGTCTTTTGGACCTTGAACCGTTTGGTTCCCATTGAAGTCCATTATATGGAGAAAAATCCTGGAATGTTTTCATCAAAAACCTTAATTTCTTTTCGACTGAAGAAAGAAAGACATGGATATCTTGGATGACATGGGGGTGAGTAAATTATCAGCAAACGTTTTTTTTTTTTTTAAAGTGAACTATTCCTTTAAAGTTATTGAACCTTAACAGAAAATCTTTTTTTGAGAGCTCATTTGAGTGTGAATTATCCATTTAATTTTGGACTCTGCAGGGAACGAAGATGGTTTAAAGCTCTCCACATGCAGTGACGCTGTGAAGCTCATGATCATGGTGAACGCTTACTTCCTTTGGGCTGAAACAGAAAAACGATATTAGGTTCCAGCGCCTGTATTCCCCCGCAGGACGTCCAGCCCAGGGAGTGAGCGGCGCACCCGGGTCTCTGCTGTGTGGTTTATGGGTCAGTGTTTTAAGAGCTCAAGGTCTGTGGGTTTAAATGCCCTGGAGGAAAGTGGTACAGATGTGCAGTTCACTGCTGGTGTCGTGTTCCTCTCTGCTGCGCTGATCTGGAAAAGAAAAAGTAATATTAATAAAAAAATTCTAATAATATTAATTACCGTATGTAGCTCTCTAACAGAGTGAATTATAAAGCATTATCATCATTACCTATATTATCTATAAAGCACAACCAGGACGGACGGACGGACAGATAGATAGATAGATAGATAGATAGATAGATAGACAGACAGACAAGACAGACAAACGGACGGACAGACAGACAGACAGATAGATAGATAGATAGATAGATAGATAGATAGATAGATAGATAGATAGATAGATAGATAGATAGATAGATAGATAGATAGATAGATAGATAGATAGATAGATAGATAGATAGACAGATAGATAGATAGATAGATAGACAGACAGACAGGCAGACAGATGAACGGACGGACAGGCAGATAGATAAAAAGATGGATAGATAGACGGAGAGACATATAGATAGATAGATAGATAGATAGATAGACAGACAGACAGACAGACAGACAGACAGACAGACAGACAGACAGACAGACAGACAGACAGACAGACAGACAGACAGACAGACAGATAGATAGATAGATAGATAGATAGATAGATAGATAGATAGATAGATAGATAGATAGATAGATAGATAGATAGATAGACGAACGGACGGACAGACAGACAGATGAACGGACAGACAGGCAGATAGATAAATAGATGGATAGATAGACGGAGAGACATATAGATAGATAGATAGATAGACAGACAGACAGATTAGACAGACAAACGGACAGACAGACAGACAGACAGACAGATAGATAGACAGACAGACAGACAGACAGACAGACAGACAGACAGACAGACAGACAGACAGATAGATAGATAGATAGACAGACTGACAGACGAATGGACGGACGGACAGATAAATAGATGGATAGATAGACGGAGAGACATAGATAGATGATAGATAGATTAGACAGATAGATAGACAGACAGACAGACGAATGGACGGACTGACGAATGGACGGACGGACAGACAGATAGATAAATAGATGGATAGATAGACGGATAGACAGACAGACAGATGAACGAACGGACGGACAGATAGATAGATAGATGGATAGATAGATAGACAGACAGACAGATGAACGAACGGATGGACAGACAGATAGATAAATAGATGGATAGATAGACGGAGAGATATAGATAGATAGATAGACAGACAGACAGACGAACGGACAGATAGATAAATAGATGGATAGATGGACGGAGAGATAGATAGACAGACAGACGAAAGGACAGACGGACGGATTGTCAGCTAACAGATTGTTCTGCTGATGATGGATCTCTGCACACTTTATTATTTCATTCTACAAATAATATGATGGGTGTTCATGAACGCTCCTTCATAACAGCGATGCGTCTGTGACTGAGTCGGGCGTGAGCGCTGCCAGTTTCCCAGCTCTGTGAGAAAAGAGAGACGTGAGAGGAGAGACGGGGAGGTGCGAAACGCCACGCGCTCACAGACGGGAGACGAGCAGCACTTCCAGGCACCGATGCGGTGTGAGAACAGGACTTTTCCTGCTCGCTTTTAAAGCCACGTTTTACATTAAGATATTTACAAATGTCACTCTAACCATCTATGACTGCCCACATTTACATTTAAACGCTTGTCCAGAATGATAACTATAAAAATGTCGATAATGATAACTATATTAGTGTATATTAACTATATTAAGTCAGAATTGCGAGAATAAACCCCCCACTTATGTAATCTTTACAGAAATGTAACGAGGTGGACATACATGGACAGTTTGTGAACCCTGTTTCGTTGTTAGACAGATTATTATAACTTTTAAAAAAAGTCCAATACAAGCATAACTGCACTCGTCAACGGCAACTGTCACAGTTGCTAGGCGACAAGAACAATTATCTGACATTTAACAACAAATGGCTCAGTCCGACCTTAGTGGCCTTCGGAGTGTCTCCGAACTGAACATGCGCTGGCTGTCTGCTGCTGTGCGACTGTCGTTACGCACAAACACACACACACACACACACACACACACACACACACACACACACACTTAGGTTTTTAAAATCTCAATCTCCCAGCAGACTCATTCACATAAGACAGCGTCTCATTCCAAAGTTGCCATGGCGATATGTGCGCTCAGAAAGATTCCCCATCGTGAAGAAAACAGATACGGATAGACGGCAGGCAGAGAAAACGAGTCTCTCATCAGGGCCGAAACCAAGGTTTGATTAGTTCCTGATTATTGTCCTTTTCAATGGGGGAGCAGAAGAGACGAACCACAGGTGTAATTGGGTTTGAAGCAGCGTTGTTTTTCACACACACACCTTTCACTTCTTAACTCTTTCCCCGCCAGCGTTTTAAAAAAAAGTTGCCAGCCACCGCCAGGGTTTTTGACGATTTTCGCTAAATTTGAATGCCCCTGCTGAATATTTTCTTCCATGAATATATGAAGATGATATATATAAAAATAAAGATCTGAGCCTCTGCTTTTAGGCAAAAAAAAACGTTTTTATTTTATCTTCATCTGTTCTTTTTTTATTGCCTCTTGAACAGAGGTAGGTTTTGTCAAAAACACAACATTTTGGACAAAAAACTGAGAAAAAGGTATTTTTATCAAACAAGTGCATTTAAAAGCAGAATACATTCAGATGTTGTTTCCTTCATATATAAAACTTTCCAAAATAAATTAAAAACATAAAATAAATGTAAAATATATCACATTTCCCAGGATGTAAGGGAAATGTAACTTTTGCAATAAAACTTCTGCCTCTGCCTCTCTGTGTTCTACCTGTGAATAATGAATAATTGGAATTACAATAAACAGGCCTAGACACACACACACACACACACACACACACACACACACACACACACACACACACACAAATACATATTACAATGTGGTAAATGTGCACAAAGAGAGAAATAATTTGACAATTACACCTTCATATTTAGACAGCCACACATAAATGCCTGCACACACACATACATATTATAGTGTCATAATATTATACGATCTATCTGCGGCACGTCCATGGCTAGCATGAACATGTGCATCTCTCTCACTGACTACTTCGTCCCGATCAGATTCAGAATGATCAAATAAAGAGTGATCGGACTCCGAGTCCATTAACCTCCAGTACTTCAGCCATATACCTCTGCATTGTCTGTCTGATACATTCTCACTACTCCACTGTTTGAGACGATTGCAATCTGTTTCTCTAAACAAAGAGTTGCGCAATCATTCAGGACATGCGCGCGGGTCTTCCTTACCGTATACCACCTAAAACACGGATACCCGGAAAATTCCGTGTTTGGCGCAGATGCGTTTTTTCATTAAACACGGAAAATTCCGTGTTTGGCGGGGAAAGAGTTAAGAGCTGGTTCTTCGTCATCGGGCCTGAAACGGTTTTGATGACAGCAGCCTGAAAAAATAATAACACCCTTACGAAAAAGAAGTTTATTCAAGTGTGCCATTAGTATACTTCTTTTAAACTAAAAATAAGAAAGTACTTTCAGTTTATTTTTCCTGTTTTTCTCAGAAATATACTTCAAATTACACTTAAAGGATTAGTTCACTTTTGAAAAAACTTGTGCTGATAATTTACTCACCCCCATGTCTTCCAAGATGTCCATGTCTTTCTTTCCTCAGTCGAAAAGAAATTTAGGTTTTTGATGAAAACATTCCAGGATTTTTCTCCATATAATGGACTTCAATGGGAACCAGACAGTCCAAGGTCCAAACGACAGTTATAACAGTTTCAGATGCAGCTTCAAATGTCTTTAAACGACACCAGACGATGAATAAGGGTCTTATCATGCGAAACGATCTGTTATTTCAAAGCTTATTCCAAAAATGTAACTTTTCTAAGGACAAATGCTAGTCTTGCTCTATTCTCTGAGGCGCGTTTGTAACGTCACGTAATACGTAATTACGTTCAAAAGGTCACGGGCGACGGAAGTACAGAATCAAAATCGTCCGACATCGTTGTTTTTCCTTTTAATTCCTTTTTTTGTAAACGGCGTTTGAGTTAGTTTGCACGTTCAACCTATGCGTTCAACTTGTAAACACTGACTCTGTACTTCCGGCTACGTCGCCCGTGACCTTTTGAACGTAATTACGTAATACGTGATGTTGCAAACGCGCCTCACAGAATAGAGCAAGGCTAGCATTTGTCCTTAGAAAAGTTACATTTTTGGAATAAGCTTTGAAATAACCGATCGTTTCGCATGATAAGACCCTTATTCATCGTCTGATATCGTTTAAAGACATTTGAAGCTGCATCTGAAACAGTTATTAACCATCTTTTGATACTTGAACCATCCGGTTCCCATTGAAGTCCATTATATGGAGAAAAATCCTGGAATGTTTTCATCAAAAACCTAAATTTCTTTTCGACTGAGGAAAGAAAGACATGGACATCTTGGATGACATGGGGGTGAGTAAATTATCAGCAAAAGTTTTTTCAAAAGTGAACTAATCCTTTAAGTGTACTTGACTTATACTGAGAGAAAAGCAAGTATATTTGTCCTGTTCTTGTACTCAATCTTTTGATCCAGAAATACTTAAAAGTATAATTAAGTGTTCAAAGTATTAGTATTACTACTAGTATACCCATAAATTCACTTGCAGTACACATGAGATACATAATTATGAGCTAGTTGTGCACTTACTGTTACACTTATAGTATACTTAAACGTATACTTTTATGTACTAAAAGTGGGCCAATTTAGTCCGAAGCGGTATTAAAATAGTACACTTACAAGTTTACTATTAGTACATAGTGACATTAGTATACTTACTACGTAATGTATACTTAAAAATATACTTGAACATTACTTAAGTATACTACATAAAATGAACTTGAAATATACTTCTTTTTCGTAAGGGCAATAGACCCCTTTTGCGCCGACGTCACAGTTACGTCACGGCGCTAGCTGGAGGCAAAACAAAGTGAAAACTGGAGGCGGCCAATACAAACCAGCAGAGATTCGGCTACATAATAAGGAGCTTAAATAATTGTTACTATTATTAAATGTCATCTTATTGTGCTGTTTGGTGCAAGAATTGATGAAAAATGAATATGCTGTATCTGGAACTTTTATTTCGAGAAAATATTCACATCATTAAAATCGCACTGTAATGTCACTCTTTACATTGTCGTGGTCTCGGCAGAACTGCGGATCGTACACACAAGTCTTGTACAGGACCATATAGGCATCTAAAGATTTATATGCCCTCGGTTTCTCTTTACGATCGGTTTCTCTGTAAGTGTAGGTGTAGAAGTCAGGCCACTCAACCGAGGTAACGTACGTTAATCCCGTCAGATCGTCCATGCATTGAGTGAGCGTGTAGGCGGCTACGGGTCAGCCAATCTGGTTCTGTCCGTTAAAAATAACTTTTGGAAATAACAATCGCGGTCCTGGACACTGACTGACCTTACACATTAAGATAATATCGGATTTTCTCCAGTCATTGTTAAAAAAACAAGCTAACAATCCTTGCTAACTAGCGTTAGTGAAGCGGCCAGACGGATCTTTCTGCCTCCACCTAAGCTCCGCCCACAAAAAAACGTCACCATGTTTACCAACTGTAAAAGGGTCTATAATAATATGAACAACATTTTGTTCAGCATTTGAGTCCCAGATAATATATACTAAAAAATCACATTTGATTTAATAATCAGGGTACAAACATTTGCAGAGAAAAGACGCCGATCTGAAAAAGATGTGTAAATTATAAAACAGACAATAAGTGAAGTTAGAAGTGAGTAAGCTGTATTTGTTTTATTTTCATATCAGTGAATATAAGCAATTAATCCATTTAATCAGTCTTTATTCACACGCAAACTATTAACTATGGCTCACGCCAGGCCTTATCAATTTTATTGTTTTACTTTTACAATGCACCGACTCAAGGAAAAGATAGCAGGGTCAGCAATCCAATGTCAAACACGTCACATTAATTGCTTTGGCAGCATTTGCTTATTGTGTGTTAATTATTATGCATGCAGTTGTATGAACTTCATTTTAAGTGGAATATTTGTGCATAAATAAAAATAAATAATAAGTAAATTATTTGCTCGTCCTATTTTTTATTCTAAACTGTTTTAATTATTTAATGTATTTTATTTTTTTACTGTAAACGGTTTTAATTATTCTGATTTCTTTTGATTATTTTATTATTTTTCTATGCAAAGCACTTTGAATTACCATTGTGTATGAAATGTGCTATATACAAATAAACGTGCCTTGCCTAAATAACGAAAGAAAGAAAAATCTTATGTAAAAATGCAAATTATTTAACTTGAGGAACTATTGAGAGCATCTTGAGCGGCTGCATCAGTGCCTGGTTTGGGTCTGGCACCATTTCGGACCGCAAAGCCCTACAGAGGATTGTGAGGACAGCTGAGAAGATCATCGGGGTCTCTCTTCCCACCAAAGACATTTACATAAAACGCTGCAGCCAGCATTGTGGATGACCCCACACAGCACTCACAAAACTCTTCAACCTCCATCATTCTGGCAAGAGTTACCGTAGCATTCAGGCCCTCACGGCCAGACTGTGTAACCGCTTCTTTCCCCAAGCAGGGCCCTATAAGTTCCGCGATCACGGAATCGCGGACAGAATCACGGAATTGGGCAATTAATGCAGAATCTAGTGTTAACACGGAATTTCGCGGAATTTTACATATTTGGAATGAAATTCGTTTTTTGTGTGGGAACGTATGTCTGGGGAAAATGCAGAGAGACGGGGAAGCAAATCTGGGCCACACAACCCCTCCCGTCATTTCAGCTCATGACGGCATCAAAACAATAGCCACGTTTCCACTTAAAGGGTTAGTTCACCCAAAAATGAAAATTCTGTCAGTATTTACTCGCCCTCATGTTGTTCCAACCCCGTAAGACCTTCGTTCATCTTCGGAACACAAATTAAGATATTTAAGATATTAAGATCGCTCCTGCATACAGTCCATAGGCTTCTTGAGGGACTGGCTCTTGCTGTCCCCGAAAAGTCATTAAAGACATCGTTAAAATAGTCCAAGTGACTACAGGGGCTCAATCTTAACTTTATCAAACGACGAGAACACTTTTTGTGCGCAAAAAAACAACAAAAATAACGACTTTATTTCAACTATTCACTTCCTTCTCCATGAGCCTGTAGGTCAGTTAACGTAGTGTGATTGCGTAAAGCTACGTCACACGTAGGCTCACTATTGGCCGACGCTGGTCATGTGTGTGTGATGCGTGTGACGTACAATAACAGAAGCTTACGCTATTAAACTAGTAACCTGACTCGCGCAGAGGGAGAAATAAACCAATAGTTGAAATAAAGTCGTTATTTTTGTTGTTTTTTTTGCACACAAAAGTGTTCTCGTCGTTTGATAAACTTAAGATTGAGCCCCTGTAGTCACTTGGACTATTTTAACGATGTCTTCAACTACTTTTCGGGGACAGCAAGAGCCAGTCCCTCAAGAAGCCTATGGACTGTATGCAGGAGCGATCTTAATATCTTAAATATCTTAATTTGTGTTCCGAAGATGAACGAAGGTCTTACGGGGTTGGAACAACATGAGGGTGAGTAAATACTGACAGAATTTTCATTTTTGGGTGAACTAACCCTTTAAAGCATGACGAAGCGGCTCTCCACGGCTCTGCTTTCGTCGGCGAAAAAGTCGAAAAAAAAAAACTCGTCGCACACACACACACAAAGCCCCCTCCGTGCACGTCTGTCTATGAGGTGCCGGACCGAGTGTGTGTCCGAGTCGAGAGCGTGCGAGAGAGACTAAGAGACCAACACAGTCTCACGAAGATGCGTATCTATACCACGAGTGTCATTTCTCGTGGCATTTATACGCCAAAAGTGTTTTTTTTCGTGTATATGGTACGCACTAAAAAACCCTGGGTTAGGTTTAGGGGGGAGGGGGGTGGGGAGTTTGTGCGTATTATACGCAAAAAAGTGCGTATCATATCTACGCGAAAATTGCGTTTTTGGCGTATAAATGCCACGAGAAATGACATTCGTGCCATAGATACAAACTTTCATGAGATCGGGCTGAAGAGACAGCACGCTCAACAGTGCGCGTGCATACTATGCCCGAAATAGTATTGACAGTAACTAATGTCACATACTATTTAGGATGGATAGTATGCACATTACGACGCAGCTAGAGTGTGACTTTTATTTTAACTTATATTAACTAATATAATTTATTTTTACAGGACAGTTTAAAGCTCATAACCATATTTTGTTGTTACTTGAAGAACAGTGTTGTGTTGCATCATGCAGTATTTGTCATTTTAAGAGTAAATGTCTATTTTATTTGTGTACATTAAATCATTAACATTAAAAGCAACATTAAAAGCTCTTTTTACAACGAAAATAATGGTAAAAGGTAAAAAAAAAACTGAATTCCCAAAAATTAAAACGGAAAAAATGGAATTTGCAAAAATTAAAACGGAAAAAACGGAATTTGCAAAACTTAAAACGGAAAAAACGGAATTTGGGAAAAAATAAAACGGATTTTATAGGGCCCTACCCAAGCCATCAGACTCCTAAATACTCAGAGACTGGTCTAACACACACACATTTGTGTGTCTCCATCTTGCACTTTAATTCACCGTCACTCTAAACCGGGCTGCTACCTCAATAACTGCTATGTCCATAGAACAATATTCATAGTATGGTATGTTTACATTTGGCATTTTTTCAAAAAGTATCATCTCTTTGCACTACTCAGATCATAAGTGTACTGGTTGGTCTTTTACTGTGCTTATTGTCTGGTTTCTGAGTAATTTATTTATTGTATTGTACTGTCCTGTACTTTTGCACACGTTTGCACATGCACTTATGTAAACAAATAATTGCACTCTTTTCTAAATAACATTAATTCACTGACCGCGTGTTTTTCGCTCAATAAATACACCGTTGAGCTGTGCCTGTGAAGACAAACAATCCTCTCTAAATCTCATTCAAGTGAACTAACGCTTGGCCTTTGTGTCAGATACAGTAGAGAGAGCAGCTGATTATTGTCTGACTTCAGTTCCACTGTGATATTTCTCAGTCATACGCCATGATCTCGAGGACCTCGTTAAGAGCTGCTTGCAGTATAATAGTGTCTTACATAAATGACGTCTGTTTGCGATAATGGCAGAGAGATGAATGAATGCTGCAAGATGCTTTTCAACAGAGAGAGAGAGAGAAACAAACTCAAGTGTGTGTCTGTTAATTGGGGCTCCATTCAGGTCATTCTGAGCAGATAATTACACTGCAGCGCAGAGGGTTTCTGCTGAATACACAATCAATGCCATAATTCACAAAACCACAAAGAGTCAGCCTGAATTAAAATTTGGATGGATGGATGGATGGATGGAACGACAGAATGACGAATGGATGGATGATGGGATGAATGAATGTTGGATGGATGGAACAACAGAACATTGGACAGATGGAGTGATGAAAGAGATGGAATGACAGAACGATGGATGGATGGAACGACATGACAATAGAAGGATGGTTGGATGAATGGAGCAACAGAACGATGGATCGATGAATGGAGTGACAGAACAAAGGATGGATGGATGGATGGATGGATGATGGATGGATGGATGATGGATGGACTGACAGAACAATGGATGGATGGAACAGAAAGATGAATGAATGGATGGATAAAATGACAGGATGATGGATGGAACGACAGAACAATGGTTGGATGCAACGACAGAACAATAGATGGATGGTTGGATGGATGAAGCGACAGAAAAATGGCTGGTTGAATGGAAAAAACAGAACAAAGGATGGATGGACGGAACGACAACGATGGATGGATGGATGAAATTCCAGAACAATGGATGGTTGAATGGAACAGAAAAATGGATGGATGGATGGATGGAATGATAGAGGTTGGAACGACAGAACGATGGATGACAGAACGATGGATGTAATAACAGAACGATAGATGGATGGAATAACAGAACGATAGATGGATGGAATAACAGAATGATGGATGGATTGACTGAACGATGGATGGATGGGACAACAGAACAATGGATTGATGAATGGAGTGACAGAACAAAGGATGGATGGATGATGGATGGAATGACAGAACAATGGATGGATGGAACAGAAAGATGGATGAATGGATGGATAAAATGACAGAATGATGGATGGAACGACAGAACAATGGTTGGATGGAACGACAGAACAATAGAAGGATGGTTGGATGGATGAAATGACAGAAAAATGGCTGGTGTAATGGAAAAAACAGAACAATGGATGGATGGACGGAATGACAAAGATGGATGGATGGATGGAACGACAGAACAATGGATGGTTGGATGAATGGAGCGACAGAACGATGGATGGATGGGACGTCAGAACAATGGATGGATAGATGAATGGAGCGACAGAACAAAGGATGGATGGATGGATGGATGGAATAAAAGAACAATGGATGGATGGAACAGAAAGATGGATGGATGGATGGATAAAATGACATAATGATGGACGGAACGACAGTGGTTGGATGGATGGAACAACAGAACAATGGATGGATGGATGAGATGCCAGAAGAATGGATGGTTGAATGGAACAACAGAAAAATGGATGGATGGAATGATAGAACAATGGATGGATGGTTGGAATGACAGAACGATGGATGATAGAATGATGGATGGAATAACAGAATGATAGATGGATGGAATAACAGAGCGATAGATGGATGGAATAACAGAATGATGGATGGAACGAGAGAATGATGGATAGATGGAACGACAGAACGATGGATGGAACGACAGAACGATGGATAGATGGAACGACAGAACGATGGATGGAACGACAGAACGATGGATAGATGGAACGACAGAATGATGGATGGAACGACAGAATGATGGTTGGAACGACAGAACGATGGATGGAACGACAGAACGATGGATAGATGGAACGACAGAATGATGGATGGAACGACAGAACGATGGATAGATGGAACGACAGAATGATGGATGGAACGACAGAACGATGGATAGATGGAACGACAGAATGATGGATGGAACGACATAACGATGGATAGATGGAACGACAGAACGATGGATAGATGGAACGACAGAATGATGGATGGAACGACAGAACAATGGATAGATGGAACGACAGAACGATGGATGGAACGACAGAACGATGGATGGAACGACAGAACGATGGATGGAACGACAGAACGATGGATAGATGGAACGACAGAACGATGGATGGAACGACATCAGTGTAATACAAAGTATAATAGAAAAAATGACAATTACAGAGGGCAAAAGCAGGGATCTGGAACTAGCAAATGGGTTAAATCAGTTTTTTCAAGTTTTGAGGAGGATAGTGAGGTTACTAATAGTGATGAAGAAACTTCTTTGCATCAACTAACGACTTTGCCATCAAAGATGCTGATGTAAAAAAAAAGAATAAACCGTTGCAATTCGCATCAGTCAAACAAGCAATCTTAACATTTTAACATCATCTTGAAGGTCCTAAAAATCAAGTGAAAATCCTATTTGCTGACTTTTAATCAGCGTTTAATACTATATATTGCCTAATGTTTTGGTCGAATGGACTGCGACACATCTGTCCGCGTGCACTTGCTGTGTTTGTTTAGGGAGAGTGTTAAATAAGGATCACCACTTATGCTGCTGTTTTCAGGCTTCTCACACACACAGCTGGACTTCTCACTGGGAAAACACTACACACACTCGGTCACATGACGCGGGGTTGCTGTGTCCTGCAGGGGCTGAAACATTCATTGATCTGTTAGAGCCGTTAACATGAGAGGCCAGTGAACTCAAACAGCCACAGCGTCTGTGTGTGGAAGTGATGTCAGCAGAATCAAGAGCACTGATTGGCCGGTTGTTCTGGAACTTCAACATTAAACCTAATAATGCCAAAAACTGTGCTAAGATTTGTCAAAGTCAAAAATCGCAACACAATCAAATTCTCCCAAGATCACATGATTTGAGCGGCAATCAGTGGATTATTGCATCTCCAGTGGTGAGCGAAACATTCATTGATCAGATATTGGTTAAACGAGAAGAAAAGCCTGTGATGTAAGCAGAAGCTTGAGCTCTGATTGGCTGGGTGGAAATTTAAAAATGAGACTATTGTTGCCATAGAATGCATTCAAAGAAAAAGAACAACTATATATCTGTCTGTTCATCTATCTATCTGTCTATCCGTCCGTCCGTCCGTCTAACTATCTAACTATCTATCTGTCTATATGTCTGTCTGTCTATCCATCTATCTATCCGTCTGTCTGTCTGTCTGTCTGTCTGTCTATCTATCAATCTATCTATCTATCTATCTATCTATCTATCTATCTATCTATCTATCTATCTATCTATCCGTCTATCTGTCTGTCTATCCATCCATCTATCCGTCTGTCTGTCTATCCGTCTGTCTGTCTATCTATCTGTCTATCCATCTATCTATCCGTCTGTCTATCTATCTGTCTGTCTATCTATCCGTCTATCTGTCTTTCTATCTATCTGTCTGTCTATCTATCTATCCATCTGTGTATCTGTCTGTCGTCTGTCTATCTATCTATCTATCTATCTATCTATCTATCTATCTATCTATCTATCTATCTATCTATCTATCTATCTATCTATCTATCTATCTATCTATCTAACCATCTATCTATCCGTCTATCTAGCTGTCTATCTATCCGTCTGTCTGTCTGTCTATCCATCTATCTATCCGTCTGTCTGTCTATCTATCCGTCTGTCTATCTATCTATCCGTCTATCTGTCTGTCTAACCATCTATCTCTCTATCTATCTACAGTATCTAAATATCTGTCTGTCTATCCGTCTATCTATCTATCTGTCTATCCGTCTGTCTTTCTATCTATCCGTCTGTCTATCCATCTATCTATCTGTCTGTCTATCTATCCGTCTATCTGTCTGTCTATCCATCTATCTATCCGTCTATCTGTCTGTCTGTCTGTCTGTCTATCTATCAATCTCAAAATAAAAAGAAAGTTTTGTATTCAATACAAAAATTTAAAATTTAAACCACAAACATTATGACAGAACAAATATTATAAATAAACAAAATATTTAAGATTCTGCAACAGATCCTAAGTTCGTTTTAAATCTTTTTTATTTTTGTAATTGATTTTTATTGTCCGTTTTTGTCATTTATATATATTTTTTTTTTTACAAACAATGTCTATATAGTTCATTTTATTTTCCATTTATTCTAGAAGTATTTCAGCTATTTTAGTATAGTACATCAAGTTAAACTAAATTAAAATAAGAAATGTTGCTTCGGCAACTAGTTCAGTTAAAATGTATTATTATTAGATAGATATTATAATTCATGGTCTTAGTTTTAGTTCACTATAATAATTACACTGGAATTATAGAACAGATTATTAGAGTTACTGAGATTTCAGACGTGACAAAACTGAGAATATTATTGAAACTCTTGTGGACGTCTAGTGAGGACACGTTTGAGATGCGTTTTTCGAGAGACAGAGACTAAGACCAATGTCTCCATCTGATCTCGTTGTTCACTCAGAGACATATTGCGGTGGTCGAGTGTGTTTCTGTCGCTCCAGTGTTATGACCGGTTCTGGCGTGAGAGACTTCAGCGTCCGGTGGATGATTGTGGAGGCAGATGGACGTCCAGGTGGAGATGGAGTACACACTGCGCTCTGACGTACCACCACACACACACACACACACACACACACACACCGTTTGCATTCTCTGTAGCTTAAAAATACCAAACCAGCAACATATGCTGCTGCATTCCTGTAGTGTGTGTGTGTATGTATGTATCTTTTAACCCCATCGGTGAGTTTAAGACAATCAAGGGTGTGTGTCTGTGCGTGTGTGGGTGAGAGAGAGAGAGCCTCAAAGTGCTACAGGTCTTTACCAAGGGCCTTGTCACCAAACATACACTGTTAAAAGTTGTATACGGAGCAAAGAAAATCAGTGTTATTGATGTTTGTAATCATTTGTGAAATGTACTTGCAATATCTATAAGTGAATTTGTGTGTGTGTGTGTGTGTGCGCAAGTATGTATCTCTGTGTGTGTCTGTATATGTGTGAGTGTTTAAGTATGTGAGTGAGTGTGTGTGCATTTTTACACCAATTTTGTCAGTGTATTTTCTTTCAGTGTATTCCGAGCACAGTCAGATCCAGCTAGCAGGGAACGTTCTCAGAGCTTTAGCTGACGTTCAAGGTGAACAAACTAGTTTAGCAACATTACTAGAATGTTTGTTTAAAGTTATGTGGTCCTTAATAACGTTATAAATACATTAGCACAAAAATATTATTTATAAATGATTCATGGAATGTTTTTTTCTGAAGCGTTTTAGCTGAATGTTCGTCTAACATTCTTTAAATGTTACTACTTGCTACAGAACGTTAAAAAAGTAACATTCACATAACGTTAGCAGATTTATAAAACGAAACGTTTCCTTGAGGTTCGCATAACCGAGATTTAAAAAAAAAAGAATTAAAAAAAAAACGGAAGACTTTTTTAAATTAACTCTTAGAATAAAGGTTTTAATGGGGTTCTATTTAGAACTCTAAGGTTCTCGACTCTATTTTAAAGAACCTTTCATGCCTAAACGGCTCTATATAAAGAGAAATGTCTTAAACTATTGCATAATAGTTAAAGGGATTACAGTAAAATATGTTTAAATGCTGCTTAATTCATAAAATTGAATTATAATTCAATTGAATTAAAAAAAATTAATTGAAACTAGGGCTGGGCAACGATTAATCACATCCAAAACAAAATATATGTGCGTGTGTTCTGTGTATAATTATTTTGTGTGTATATATATATATTTATAGATTTAAGAAATATATGCATGTATATACTGTATATTTATATATAATTTATATTTATATAAATTAAAAAAAATCTTAAATATATACATTTATTTATATATACAAAATGATTATACACAGCACACACACACATATATTATGTAAACAAACTTTTATTTTGGCTGCGATTAATCGCGATTAATCATACTAATTAAAACTGAAAGGTTCTAAATATGATGCGTCTGTCAGAACCCTTTAAGCTTCTATATAGAACCTTTTCTTCTAAGAGTGTAAGGTAATGAGAATGTTCTTAGAACACGTTGGTTATCTGAGGAGCGATGTGTCTAATAATGAAAGCGTTCTGCTTCTGCTCTATGGAAATATCTTTGCTGCTTTTCCCTGCCAATAACACGAAGGCTGACACAACCGTGAGCGTATGTGTGCTTCCTTTAGATATTTCTGTCTATAGCAGCGATGTTCCTCAGATCCCACGCCACCCCCTCCCGGAGAACGGCAGCGAGGAAGAGGATGAGGAAGGGTTGTAGTTGTAGATGTGGAGGCTGTTCAGCAGAAGTGGCGAGTGTGTGGGTAGAGGTGAGATCGAACATGACGAGCTGCTCTTTTTGTTATTTACAAAAGAAACACACGATCACACACACACAGAGGATTGACAGAGCCGTCTGTGTTTTCACTGCGCAGACAGACAGACAGTGTAAGAGCTTGTTTATTGATGACAGGAATATTGAACACAAATATCTACTCACCCTCATGTCGCTTGAGGTTGGCATACAGGTTGCATGATTGTCTTTCTTCTGTCGAGGACAACAGGAGGCGTTTTGCTGAATGTCTGAGCAGCACTTTTCCATACAATGGACGTGAATGGGGACTCGGGCTGTCAGGCTCTAAAAAGATAATAAAAAGGCATGATATCAGCTGTGAAATGAAACCGCAATGTAGCAGCTATATCGCAACTAGTTCTGTCAAACTATTAAAATATTTAATCGCAAGTTAATTGCATTAATGTCATAGTTAACTAGCGATTAATCATGTTAATGGGAAAATTAACTCGCGATTAATCGCATTAATGTTGCAGTTAACTCGCGATTAATCGCATTAATTTTATAGTTAACTTGAGATTAATCGCATTAATGGCATAGTTAACTCGCGTTTAATCAACTTAATGTCATAGCTAACTCGCGATTAATCACAATAATGGCATAGTTAACTCGCGATTAATCGCATTAATGTCATGGTTGGCTTGCGATTAATCACAGTAATGGCATAGTTAACTCACGATTAATCACAATAATGGTATAGTTAAATCACGATTAATCACATTAATGTTGCAGTTAACTCTCGATTAATCAAATTTATTTCATCGTTAACTCGCGATTAATCACAATAATGGCATAGTTAACTCGCGATTAATCGCATTAATGTCATGGTTGGCTTGCGATTAATCACAGTAATGGCATAGTTAACTCACGATTAATCACAATAATGGTATAGTTAAATCACGATTAATCACATTAATGTTGCAGTTAACTCTCGATTAATCACAATAATGGTATAGTTAACTCACGATTAATCACATTAATGTTGCAGTTAACTCTCGATTAATCACAATAATGGTATAGTTAACTCACGATTAATCACATTAATGTTGCAGTTAACTCTCGATTAATCACAATAATGGTATAGTTAACTCACGATTAATCGCATTAATGTTGCAGTTAACTCGCGATTAATCGCATTAATTTTATAGTTAACTTGAGATTAATCGCATTAATGGCATAGTTAACTCGCGTTTAATCAACTTAATGTCATAGCTAACTCGCGATTAATCACAATAATGGCATAGTTAACTCGCGATTAATCGCATTAATGTCATGGTTGGCTTGCGATTAATCACAGTAATGGCATAGTTAACTCACGATTAATCACAATAATGGCATAGTTAACTCACGATTAATCACATTAATGTTGCAGTTAACTCTCGATTAATCAAATTTATTTCATCGTTAACTCGCGATTAATCACAGTAATGGCATAGCTACCTCACGATTAATCACAATAATGGCATAGTTACCTCACGATTAATCACAATAATGGCATGGTTAACTCACGATTAATCACATTAATGTTGTAGTTAACTTGCGATTAATTGCATTCATGTCATAGTTAACTGTGATTAATCGCATTCATGTCATAGTTAACTCGCAATTAATCGCATTAATGGCATAGTTAACTCACGATTAAAACACATTAATGTCACAGTTAAATTAAAGGACTATGTATCGGATATTAATTAAAATAATAATAATAATAATTGCATTTAATGTCATGATTTCTGGACTGTCTTTATAAAGATTTTATATTCATTGCATTAAATAACATCAAATTTGCTGAAGTATTTGCTGAAGTATTGCATGAAAATATTTACTATTTATTTAAAGGCATATGCATCTGAAATTAACATTTTATTTCAACATTTTTTTTAATTGCAATTAATCTTAGGATTTCTTATCAGTCTTTAAAAAGCTAATTGTATTAATAATCAGCTGTTTAATAGCATTTAATTAACATTTTAAACACATTAAGTTATAAAAAAATTGTTTCTTCTCAAATTTTTTTTGAATCCCTTAGAAACCACTGTAGTATAAAGGGGGGAAAAATCGTGTTTTAATAAACATCTGTGTCGATTTTTTGAACAACTTGGAAACAGAATTTGCCTTCCTAACTGACAATTATTTTAACAGATCTCCAGACTGAGTTTTAAAGTGACGCATTCCACATGCAATCCAAAACTTGCGGATTTCGATCGCATGAAAAGTGTGTCGGCCGTAGAGGAAGTGTGTGTTTCTTCATAAAGGGCTGACCTGGAATCTGTGACCCGTCAGACAAATTGAACTACAGGTCACTCATGACTATAACTTAGAGATGAATGTAAGAAATGCCCTGGTTGATGTGGTCACCAGGTCATTACCGACGCGCTCAGGACACTGAGACTTAAAAGAGACATAAATGAGTTAGTGGTCATTTATGAGCATATAGGGCATAATATAAAATTCATACAAGAAGGGCTTTAAAATCAGAACATTTGATCTCTGAAGACATTTATGACAAATTTCAGTTCATATTAAGATCTCTGATTTTCTAAATCTACCCCATTATTGTTGAGACTCTGAGAAGACACATGAGATCATCTTTATGGATCTTTTTCTTAGGAGAAATATCTGAGAAGCAGATTTGAGCAAGAGTCTTCATTTGCTCTCCCTTTAATCTTATTCTAACTGCGATATGTGAATGAATACACACACATCATTAAAGTGCTGGCGATGGGTTGCCATGGGTAACGTACATCTGAATATTTCCACTTTGCATAAATCATTTTACAGCCTGATCAGATGATAATAGATTTACATCCGATGTTGAAAATATCTCAAGGGCGCCTGACTCACCCGAGTGAAAACCTCTTTAAACTCACGCAGAGTTTTTCAATCAAGCGCTTTTCAGTGTTTTCTGTTTTTGAGTCGGCTTCACATTATTGATACAACACCCACATTCAGTGTCCACATCTAACCAACAGAGCACAAATATACAGAATTAAGAAGACACGTACAGCTACAACTGCGATATGTATTTCTTACAAATTTCACACTTCGTTAAGGTTATGTACATGATAAGATATTTATTATATTATTATAAACTAGAGATAAACCGATACTAAAATTCTCCGCCCATACCGACAGATTATTCAGGATGATATCGGCCGATCCCGATATTAAACGATCTTAAAGAAAAATAATGCTGCAAACTATACAGGGAACCCCATCATTTGTTACATTATAATATTAGAGGTTAAAATTAGCAACAAAGCTAATATATTCAACTGTTAGCCTATTTATTTCCAGATAGATAGCATACACTCAAATAAAAGCTGAAATTATAGGCTACAACTCAGTTGCACATAAAACACTTCTTCATGGCGAAGTTATTAAACCACATATATAATTAACAGTAAATAAGCTCTTCTTTAGTGTTTTATAGCTAACGAACTGAACACTGGTTAACTTTCCTGAGGTAAAAAACCACTATTCACAGATCTTTTATTGACGTCGTTCCGCGGTTGAAACACAGATTGAGTGATTACATGAGTCATGATAGGGATTTCAGTAAGTTGTACGGTATCTTTCAACATACCTTCTGGTATCCATGCATGTTTTTTCTAGAAATAATTTGTATTAAAGTGGAGGAAAACACTCGCGCTGCTGCTTGAACCGAGGCGCTAGAGATCCGTGTCACGTCGCATTTAAACGCGTCAAAACGGCCTAAACTGTTTGAATTTCGCGATAAAATGTACAGTATTTGAAAGATGAGACTTTCTTATCATAATAAGTAACAGAACACAAAGCTCTTTTCGCGATTATTGGACGGGATGCGCAATTATATTTGATGAAGGAAAAACCGTTGATCTAACTCGTCAACCATGGCTTAAACTACGGGTGATTCATAGGGTCAAAATTAAGTCTGCATTAACGTCGCCATTTTTTTAACCGTTAAAACGTTATTGTTGCGCTAACTTGCCCTACATCCAACTAAAGAGATCTTTTATTCACACACAGTATAAGTTGCATCTGACACGTTTTCCTGCACCCTTAGATTGACAGAATCGACTGTATTTAAACAATAGGCCGATTGTCTGTTCAGTTCTTAAAACAACGTTTTTTTCTTGGAGTGAAGAACATTTTAAAAATCTAAAGAATCTGTCTCGGAATGAAAAGATTCCACGGGTGTTAAAGGTTCTTTATAGAACCATCGATTCCAATAAAGCATGACAACATGCCAAAAATAAGGTAATATTCATGTAGCCTACATCTGATAATGCATCAAGAGCAAACGGTTATACATTCACGCTGAAAGCTGTTTTGTATTGTGCTACTAACCAAACGTTTATGAAAGTATGAAGTGAATAATTTTAAAGGCCCATTATGCCAATCTTCTTACGGTGAGTGAATACCATAGGAGATTTTCAACACATCAGGGTCATTAATCTGTACAGTATGACTTCTTACCCATATTACATTGATTTGGCCAGATTTCTGACACAGTTGGACAGAGCTGCTATCAGAGCTTGAACAATGAGCGGCCTCGTTTTCTCCATTAGCATCTAAAAACGTTTTCAAGAAAGATTTCTACTCCGTGAACCTAACCAACCAGCTGAATCACATTCAGTCCATCTTCACAAATTTGATTCAAATGGTTTTTTTTTTTTGTCTTGCTCGGTTTCATATATTCACCAAGGAAAGCATTATGAATGAATGTTGATTCACTAATGATAAGCTTTAAAAACAACACACACAACTGTTCAAAAGCAGTCCTGTTGAGAATAATAGACTTCTTTCACAACATTAAAAAAAAAATCTTACCGACCCTTTTGAACGGTACTAGTGAATTGTTACAATTATCGCGAAATAGAATATACAAATATAAGGTTACTTACTATGGTTTTGTTTAAAGTAAATGGAAAAACAGTTGACCTGAATCAACTAGCAAAATAATAATTAATGCAAGATTATGCAAAGTAGGATCCGTTACTAGTCAAAACAAACGCAGGAACACATGATGTCTAATCCAAGCTTTATAATGAGCTTTATATGGGTCAAAGGTCACTCTTCCACCAGGACCAGACTCTCTTACAGCCAGAAGACAGTGATTATAGTTTATAAAGTTATAAATATCGTTTTTTTTTTTTTTACAAAACACATCGCTTGGCTTCAGAAAGCCTTTATGAACCTTATGGATTACTTTTATGATGGATGGACACGCTTTTTCAGGCTTTAAAATCGAAGGTACCATTCACTCCCATTATCAAGCTTGGAAAAACCTGGATATATTTTAATATAACTCATTTTTTGTTGAACTAATTATTACTTTAACTCAAGAACTCAAGTTAGAATTTTGTTCTTTGGAGAAACCAAGTTTAGCACAGTTTGTGTGCGATTAGAGATCCAGGAAGCAAGAGATGTAATCCATTTGCTTTCATTGTCATGCAGGATTTTAATTTTTTTTTTGATATTAAGATCTCATTTGTGATTTTTCTTTCCATTGAGACAACACTGGTTTGACCCTGATAACCCCGTCTCTCTCTCACACACACTTTAAATAGTATACACGGATACGCTTAGCACTGGAACTCTTCCTGGTGGACTGATGCCAGTATGTTTATCATGAGGAAACTATTACGAGGCATCTGATGTCTCCGGTTAATGGCGGTTATGTAATCACTAGTGCAGGTTAGTAGAAACTGCAACAAGTGCTTTACACGCACACCAGGTTTGTTTCACCAAGGGCTCAGATAGTTTACAGCCACAAACATGCAACCGCAACCCTGCAAACACATGCAGAAATCGTCTCGTCAGCAAAAGAGAAAATAAAAAATAAAAACCCAGAAACTGTTGGGTCAGACTAACAGGAAGTAAACCTCCTTCACCTATATGTGACCTCGTCGTGCTGGTTTATTCACAGACACACACAACGTGGTTAAAGTGTCAACTGTTTTCTCACTTTCCTGGAGGTGTAACCGAGGCTAAATACTAAACACATCAAAGCAGAGAAACATATTCATATAAATAGCTTTCATGACGCGTTAGATCGTGTCGCTGTTGGGCAGAAACCTCCTATATCTATATCTCTATTTTGTCCGTGTCAAATTTTATATCTGTAGCACATTTAAAACCAACAGAGTTGTGCCGTACAATGTGCACATAAAAAGAGACAAGGCAAATACAGAGATAAACACATTGCGCCCAATACAATCCAAATAATACATAATAGAGCCCGACCGATTAAGGATTTTGAAGGCCGATACCGATACAAATATTTGTTGGTTTTAAAATCCGATATTCCGATATATCGGCCGATATTTTTTTCCAGAAACGCGCAACAAAACATTTTTCAAAAAACAAAAATTTTTCAAAAAACAAAACAGATTTCCCTAACATTAGTTTTTTGTAGTTACTTTTGAGTTTTAACTAAAATAATATGATAATGCTTATTAAAAAGAAACTTGTTTCTTTTATTGTCACAACAGAAGAGAGGAACATCAAAATATATTAAATAAATAAAATAATAATTAGTCCCTACATTGCCTTAAAAGCTTCCTGCAACCTGGATCAGCTCCTGTGTGGTGCGTTATACACGAGTGTTGCCAACAGGGACGGTGTAGAGTGCCCTCTGGTGGACAAACTATACAACTCCAACACTCATGACATGGTTCAAGCGTGTTTCGTCCATTTTTATTTTATTTTGGAAATATTTATTTATCGGCCATTATAACTGCCGATACCGATAGTTTGGAAAATGCCTAACATCGGCCGATAATATCGGTCTGCCGATATATCGGTCTGGCTCTAATACATACTATAATATATCAATAGCGACCTAATTAAAAGCCAAAGAGAATTGATACGTTTTAAGAGCCGATTTAAATCTGGCTAATGAAGGAGCAGACCTCACAGCGACCACCCTTGGTGTTACAGCGAAAACGTAGCAACTTGTATACTTTGGGCCCTATTTTAAGGATCTAAAGCGCAGGGTACAAATGCACTTAGGCTGAAACTAGAGGTCGACCAATAGTGGATTTACCGATACCGATATTTAGGTTTGACCATAACCGATAGCCTGGGTAAACCCAGACAACTTCTGGCAAATTTAGATTCTGGCAAAGAGCTCATTCAAGCCCATTTCCAATCCATCAAAATCGAGGCACCAATCAGAAACGTGTTGTGGGCCGCCTATAGGCACATATTACTAATATGCTCTTTAAATAACAAAAAAAATATTGCACCATTGACTTTAGAACAGGATTGAGTTGGTCAATGGCGCGGTCTATTTCACTCGCCTCAAAATAGCGACGCACCAACAATACGCCTGACAGACTGATCTCATGAAGTAGCGTGTGTATGACACGCCAATTCGTATTTTCATTTTTGCCGTGCTATCAAGACGCATATTCGCTTTTCAGCGTGTTTATGAACGCCGTTGACTTAACGTTATATAAATATATGACTTACCTCAACCCCGTCCCTAAACCTACCCGTCACTGGGGTTAATGGCATTTATGACTGTTCCCTCACCATCCTAGGGAAAGATCGCTCCCCAGATGTAGATCTAGATTTTGCTTAGTTTCGCGCAGACATTTGACGGCGTGTACAGACACGCGGAATCACTCGGACGTTAATGGCGTAGACATACACGCGGATAGCTCAAAATGCGTAGAGATAACACGCCACTTGACTCGAAAGTGGCGTGTATGTTTACCCAAAAGATATATATGTACACATTCAGTGAAATTAAATGTACATGTTAGCATAAATGCACATATTAGCACCTAAATGTCCAAAATATCACCTAAAATGTACATATTAGCACCTAAATGTCCATAATATCACCTAAAATGTACATATTAGCACCTAAATGTCCATAATATCACCTAAAATGTACATATTAGCACCTAAAATGTACATATTAGCACCTAAATCTCCATAATATCACCTAAAATGTCCATAATATCACCTAAAATGTCCATATTAGCACCTAAATGTCCATGATATCACCTAAAATGTCCATAATATCACCTAAAATGTACATATTAGCACCTAAAATGTACATATTAGCACCTAAATCTCCATAATATCACCTAAAATGTCCATAATATCACCTAAAATGTCCATATTAGCACCTAAATGTCCATGATATCACCTAAAATGTCCATAATATCACCTAAAATGTACATATTAGCACCTAAATGTCCATATTAGCACCTAAAATGTACATATTAGCACCTAAAATGTACATATTAGCACCTAAAATGTCCATAATATCACCTAAAATGTACATATTATCACCTAAAATGTCCATAATATCACCTAAAATGTACATATTAGCACCTAAATGTCCATATTAGCACCTAAAATTAGCACCTAAAATGGACAAAAGTTTTCCCTTTTGAAAAGGTACAGCCCCATTGATGGCTTTTGTACCTTTTTTTCTGAGAGTGAACTGGGGTTAGATCGACGACAGACGCTCAGGTGCGAGAGATAGGCCCGTATAGGGGACAAGAATGCGTGTATGTTTACGCAAAAGTCATGATGTCATATTGCGCCTGAACACACAGTAGCCCATGGGCACAAATGCATTCGCTATTTAAACAACGTAAAAATCATAATTGCGTCGGGCTGAAACTCGCTACCTAAGATGCGGCCGTTCTAATGCCGGACAAAACACGCATGTGTCCACAATTCACTGGTCCAAAACTTTCTTCTTCATATTGTATAAAAGCACACGTTGTATAGAAGTGCTATTTTTAAAGTGTTTTTAATCATTTTAGCTATGCAGTTTAATAATGAATGTTCTTGTTTAGCCTCCCGGAGCTGTTTTCCTGCACGGACATCCTCCGACTGAGGAATGCAGAAGACAGCCAGAGAGGAAAGTACATCGGGCCATTATCGTAGGGAACGGAGCCATCGGGAGGGGAAAGAGAGAGCGGCAGACGCCGGTACGAAACAGTAGCGAGCTGTGTGTGCTGCAAGGCCTGCTGGGAATGCCGCATTTTAGCGGACAACCTTCAGCCCGCGGAGCAGCGACTCCTGCTAATGAGCCAGAGACACAGGCTGCTGGCATGAGACTGCAAAACACACACACAAATGCAATGACAAGGCTTGGTTTTGCATGCATCCCACCCTGAGATGGCATTAAAGATCTCTCTCTCCCCCTCTCCCCCCCTCTCTCTCTCTCTCTCTCAATCTCCAATCAGCCCAGTTGCTGAATAATACAAAGCAAACACTGACCTACTTTTACACACAGGGAACATGCGAGAAGCAAAGCCAGGAGTGGATTGAGCTAGAAGAGCTGGACTGGAGCGAGAGCAGAGAGAAAGAGAAAAGGCACAGCGCACTAATCTCTGCTTGTTCAACACTCTCAGAAAAAAAGGTACAAAAGCTGTCACTGGGGCTGTACCTTTTCAAAAGTACCTAAAGGGTGCATATTGGTGCCTTAATGGTACATATAAGCACCGACAATGTACATAATAGTACCTAAAATGTACATATTAGCACCTAAAATGTACATATTAGCATCTAAACGTCCATATTAGCACCTAAAATGTCCATAATAGCACCTAAAATGCACATATTAGCACCTAAAATGTACGTATTAGCATCTAAACGTCCATATTAGCACCTAAAATGTCCATAATAGCACCTAAAATGCACATATTAGCACCTAAAATGTACATATTAGCATCTAAACGTCCATTTTAGCACCTAAAATGTCCATATTAGCGCCTAAAATGTACATATTAGCATCTAAACGTCCATAATAGCACGTAAAATGGCCATAATAGCACCTAAAATGTACATATTAGCACCTAAAATGTACATATTAGCATCTAAACGTCCATATTAGCACCTGAAATGTCCATATTAGCACCTAAAATGTCCATAATAGCACCTAAAATGTACATATTAGCACCTAAAATGTACATATTAGCACCTAAAATGTACATAATAGCACCTAAAATGTCCATGATAGCACCTAAAATGTACATATTAGCATCTAAACGTCCATATTAGCACCTAAAATGTCCATAATAGCACCTAAAATGCACATATTAGCACCTAAAATGTACATATTAGCATCTAAACGTCCATATTAGCACCTAAAATGTCCATAATAGCACCTAAAATGCACATATTAGCACCTAAAATGTACATATTAGCATCTAAACGTCCATTTTAGCACCTAAAATGTACATATTAGCGCCTAAAATGTACATATTAGCATCTAAACGTCCATAATAGCACGTAAAATGGCCATAATAGCACCTAAAATGTACATATTAGCACCTAAAATGTACATATTAGCATCTAAACGTCCATATTAGCACCTGAAATGTCCATAATAGCACCTAAAATGTACATATTAGCATCTAAACGTCCATATTAGCACCTGAAATGTCCATAATAGCACCTAAAATGTCCATAATAGCACCTAAAATGCACATATTAGCACCTAAAATGTACATATTAGCATCTAAACGTCCATATTAGCACCTGAAATGTCCATATTAGCACCTAAAATGTCCATAATAGCACCTAAAATGCACATATTAGCACCTAAAATGTACATATTAGCATCTAAACGTCCATATTAGCACCTGAAATGTCCATAATAGCACCTAAAATGTACATATTAGCATCTAAACGTCCATTTTAGCACCTAAAATGTACATATTAGCGCCTTAATGTATTAGCACCTTAATGTCCATATTAGCACCTAAAATAGACAAAAGTTTTCCCTTTTGAAAAGGTACAGCCCCAGTGACAACTTTTGTACCTTTTTTTTTCTGAGAGTGTACTTACATTTAACATTTGTCAGATATTCAGCACGATTCTTCTTGTCATATTTTATTACCGTTTCCTAAACTATAGCGAATAAACCGATAATGTGAGAAATATTGAAGGTGTCTGGATCCATTTGGTCAAAACACTGGCCATCACATCAAATCCAGCACATGAAGAGAATGTCATGTTTGGCAAAAATGTGCTTCATTTTTACATCACAATCCCACCCACAAACTGGCTTCATTTTTTTTTCAAGCCTTCTTTTGATTGTGTGGTTAAATCTAACCTGGGCATGGTTTGACGAATCTCCAGCGGTCAGTGGATTGCAGTCCGTGTCTCGCTCCGGGTTTTCCGAGTGTTGGTAATGTGATTAAACACGGAGGCACCCAGAATACCACAGGCAGGAGGGCCTCTCCTTTCCTAGAGGCCAGTCTCGTATCCTCCTCACGCTCACGGTGACACACACACACACACACACACAGAATGGGCCCTCATGCATATGTCAGTTCCACATACACTTTTTTACCTCAGCCTTTCAGTATAGGAGGTGGGTATTTTCCATTGCATGCCATGCAGACAAGATCAGACAGGCTCGCTCCACGGCCCTGAGGCCAAAACACAGCCCTGGATCCCAACGCCACAGATCCGGCTGCTTTCCAGTGGGCCTTCAAAGTCTTCTCAAGTCTTCTGTCTGCCGTCATGCTGAGAGAGACTTGGCAGATTTGCTTTGACAAATTGTCAAGAACAGGCCCGACAGATAAACTAAGTTTTATATGATTCTGTGAAACACTGAACGAATGGCATATCTGCAGCCAACATCATCACATCGACATTAGACCTGGAAATCAAACCGCAAACGACAAAACAAAGACAAACCGACGAGTTCCTAACAGATAGGGAATATAAAATCAGCTTTGACCGCAGCGAGATCTGAAACTGAGGCTTTTAACTGAAGTCTCCCGTTTCTCAGATGCAGAGGAAAAACCCGAGTAAGCTCCTGCAAGAGTTTCAGAAGAGATGTCGAAAATGTCGGTCCGTTCTTTGAAACTTAATACATCTGAGATGATTTGCCAGATCTCCTCTGCCTAATTTGGTTCTTCAAAATGAATGTGCACTTAAAGAAAAAATATTTTTTTGCTGCTTGTTAAAATTGCTTAATTAAAATGAGATTAAAGGAGTAGTTCACTTTTCAAAAAACTTTTGCTAATAAATTAACTCACCCCCATGTCATCCAAGATGTCCATGTCTTTCTTTCTTCAGTCAAGTCAAGTCAAGTCACATTTATTTATATAGCGCTTTTCACAATACAGATTGTATCAAAGCAGCTTCACAGTGATAACATGAAAGTAGCACAACACAGATCAACAACATTGCTAAACACTAAATAACCCCAACTGAGTAAGCTCAAAGCAAGCCAAAAGCAAGGCGACAGTGGCAAGGCACCAAAACTCCATCAGATTGGATGGAGAAAAAACCTTGGGAGAACCCAGGCTCAGTCGGGGGCCAGTTCTCCTCTGGCTTACATTCATATTGTTTAAATATAAATATTAAATATAAATATTGTTTATGAATCAAACGGCGCCATAACATATCGCAGGCGTTGAGTCGTCTCATCACAGGCGTTGAGTCGTCTCATCACAGGCGTTGGGGCATCCGAAATCCCCGTGAGAGGCTGGACACAAAACTGGACCTGACGAACGCCATTTTTCTCGGGACAAGCGTCGAAAGGAAAATTTCAGTCGAAAAGAAATTAAGGTTTTTGATGAAAACATTCCAGGATTTTTCTCCATATAATGGACTTCAATGGGAACCAAACGGTTCAAGGTCCAAAAGACAGTTTCAGTGCAAACTGCTCAAAGGGTTTTAAATGATTCCTGATGATGAATAAGGGTCTTATCAAGCGAAACGATCACTCATTTGTGACTCTCCTGTTCGAACTCGTTCATCAAAATGAATGAATCTTTTTTGTGTCATTTTTGGTTCATTCAACGAACAAAATGAATGAATTGACTCGGAAAAAGATGAACGCGTTTATCAAAATGAGTAGACTGTAAAAATACTGGGTTGTTTTAACCCAACTTTGGGTCAAATATGGACAAACCCAAACGTTGGGATAAAAATATCATTTTTGTAACATTTTACATTTTACTGTCACTTTTAATAATGAATTAATTTATTTCAAAGTGTATTTTCACCATCCAGGCAATTCTAATGAATACAATTTGAAAGTTTTTTTTTAAGGTTAGATTTTTAAAAATGTATTTTAGAAATGCATCACATCACGAACCTGAACAGTTTTGTTTGTTAACTATTAAATATGTTATGAGTGATGTAGACTCTAAAAAATGTTGGACAAACCCAAAACGTTGGATTAAAAATGCAATTTAAAAATTTAACCCAACGGCTGGGTTTGTCCACATTTGACCCAAAGTTGGGTTAAAACAACACAGCAATTTTTTTTACACTCTACAAATGCTGTGTTGTTTTAACCCAACTTTGGGTCAAATGTGGAAAAAACCAAACGTTGGGTTAAAAATGCAATTTAAAAATTTAACCCAATGGCTGGGTTTGTCCACATTTGACCCAAAGTTGGGTTAAAACACAGCAATTTTTTTACACTCTACAAATGCTGGGTTGTTTTAACCCAACTTTGGGTCAAATGTGGAAAAAATCCAAATGTTGGGTTAAAAATGCAATTTAAAAATTTAACCCAATGGCTGGGTTTGTCCATATTTGACCCAAAGTTGGGTTAAAACAACCCAGTGAATTTTTTTTACACTCTACAAATGCTGGGTTGTTTTAACCCAACTTTGGGTCAAATGTGGACAAATTCAAACGCTGGGTTAAAAATGTGATTAAAAAATTTAACCCAACGGCTGGGTTTGTCCAGATTTGACCCAAAGTTGGGTTAAAACAACCCAGCGTTTTTTTTTGCACTCTACAAATGCTGGGTTGTTTTAACCCAATTTTGGGTCAAATGTGGACAAATCCAAACGTTGGGTTAAAAATGCAATTTAAAAAATTTAACCCAACGGCTGGGTTTTTCCATATTTGACCCAAAGTTGGGTTAAAACAACCCAGCCATTTTTTTACACTCTACAAATGCTGGGTTGTTTTAACCCAACTTTGGGTCAAATGTGGACAAATCCAAACGTTGGGTTAAAAATGTAATTAAAAAATTTAACCCAATGGCTGGGTTTGTCCATGTTTGACCCAAAATTGGGTTAAAACAACCCAGTCTTTTTTAGGGTGTAGCTGGATCAGGTGTTTGAGGGTTGGAAGTTGGAACCACTGCTTTAGATGATAATAAATGGACAAATCCATTTAATCTCCTGTAATAAACTTGAACTTGTTTGAATAATGACACTACTGTCTTCTGTAGAGCTTATTATAGCTGAACTTTACACACTTATTGATCTGAACTGATTCAACACAAAGCTTTCTTGAGCTGAATAATAACTCTATTGTCTGTATAGAGACAATAGTCTTTTTATCATATTGAAGTTTGCATCATTAATGCAGTTATTTTACTGTTTATCACATCTGTATTGTATAAAGCGCTATGGTAATGACTTGACTGCATTATTAAAATCATGAATGATATCTCTTTAAGTTTCTCCTAGATAGCAGTGAGATTAAATAGGAAAGCACATGGTGACTTCTACTGAAAACTTCTGAAAGGCTCCTGCGAAAACCCCGGAGCAATTAAATTTGACTCTGGGATGTAAGCGAGGAGGTAAAACACGGTGTCAGGAGTGGTACCGTAAACGATATGCCCTGGCAGGACAGCAGGTCTCTAGGTTTATTCTGGACAGAGCGGTTGTGTTCTCTTACCGAGAATCTTTCTATTACCCAACATACACACACAAACACAGCAGGCTTCCAACACAATCTGACACACACATTGACTTTTCACATGCTTACTGACATCAGTCTGTCCAGAACAATTCAAGAACTCATTTTTCTCACAACAAACTGGTGACATTTTGAACAAAATCAAAACTGAAGTTCAAAACAAAGATCGTTTCGGGAGTTCGAAAGACCCTTTGAACTACCATTGGTCAGTGCCGATTACGTGACAGGTGGGCGTGGCTCCGAGCCCCCGCCTTCTTGGGCCTTCGCGGATCATTTCTTACATTAAGTCCGTCAATGTCAGATGTGAGATTGAAGAGCTGCTTCATAGCAGAAGTTAAAGTTGCACTTCGTCTCAAAAGTGACACTGTTTTTTTTAAAGGGATAGTTCACTTTGAAATAAACTTTTGATATGTTTTATCTTACCTCAAGGGCATCCAAGATGTACTGTAGGTGCCTTTTTTTCCACAGTATTTTCAATTTTGATATTATTAGCTCAAACCGTTGTTGTCTGTCAGGCATATAATGGAGGTCTATGGTCACCACCTCAAAGAGCATGCATGAAAGAAGTCATACAAATATGTTTTACAATGAAATTACTATAAAATGAAAGCTATATATCTAACCAAGCTGTGTTCCAAATTTAAAGTTGATATCTCAAAAATTTAAGTTCCCATGAGATTTTGTTTAGGCGTAGTACCAAAAGTAGCCACCGGGTGCCATTGAATTTAATTGTATGCATTCTGCCATAACAAATTTATAAATTTATGTCCAAATATCACTTCTGTCACTAAATATGGAACCTTGAGACTCAGACCTTTCTGACAATATATGTTTTGTCAAGATTAGAAAAGGTTTCGATAATAAATTAAGAAAGATGATGCCCAAAAGGGGAGGGGCCTAATAAAAAATACTGTTTCTATGGTAACGCAGCGTCCAATTTCAAAACGGTTTTCACCGGATGAATTCTGAGTTCATAAGCTTTCAAATGATACCTAATTTATGATAACTACTAAAATATGTGATATAATAATAATAATAAATATATATATCATACTTTTTAGAGGACTTCTTACCTTACTTTTTAAAATATAATTTTATCTTTTTTTTATTGACAAATGCTAATTATGTTTTATTATGAACTTTCAGCACTAAAAACCAAAGTTTCAATTATTAAAAGTGTGTGCGTCGACTTTTTGTGACAAAGGTCAGAAACTCCTGCAATGACGTCGATTTCTTAAAATTAATTCATATATTACTGTTCATTCATAAATTGTGAGAAAAAAAAAACAGTGCTTAAATATCTATTTAGGAGTCTTAGACCTTTCCAACGATATATAGTTTGTCATGACAGCCTGATCTCACGGAATTTCGTACGAATTTTACGAGGTGGCTAATTCGTAACAATTCATACGACTTCACTCGTACGAATTAGCTAAATCGCATATTTTACGAATTGGCCAATTCGTATGAATGGCCTACCCCTTACCCCGCCCCTAAACCTACCCATCACGTGGGTTTAGACAAATCGTACGAATTCGTACAAGTGAGGTCGTACGAATTAGCCATTTTTTAATCATTCGTCGAATTCGTACGAATTGGTCGTGAGATAGCGTAGGTCATGACTTGATTAGGATTTAATAGTAATATAGTGAAGTAAATTTAGTTGCAAGAGACAGTTAAGGGGTTAAATATCTTAAACTATGAACTAACCCTTTAATGTTTGACCTTTCTAGAAGTGCAATGACCTCTCAGTCAGGAAAAGCGTGTCCAGGAGAGGAGGCCCGGAGCAGGGGAGAGTGTCCGGGAGGCCCCCGGGGGTCTGGAGATGCTGGGATATGCTTATTCATGCAGGAGAAAGACTTCACAGCCAAACTACAAGCCTTTCATCTTGACCACAGCCATTCAGTGCAGCTAATCGAGTCAGACAGGGGGAAGAGAGAGAGAATGCTTTAAAACCAACTCAGAAGCAGCTTCTCAGTGGATGTTTGTGCTTAATGTTATGAAGGTGCAAGAACAAGCAAATATGTGTTTGTTTGGTTGGTTTATTTGCACCCTTTTTCAAATAGTTGTATCTCAGCCAAATATTCGTTTTATCCCAACAAACAGCATTCAGATGATATATAAAACTCAATATCAAAACAGTGACCCGTGTGGCTGGTTTTGTGGTGCAGGTCAGATGTGAGTGAGTGTCGATGCACTGAACTGGGAAGCGCTCCAGCATCTGATATGTTGTGTTTACATGTTCCCAGACAGCTGCAGTGAGCACTTCTGAGGGTCAGGACCGCAATCACAAGGTGCAACACACATTCACTAAAATAATGCAAATACAGATTATTTCATCCAAATCACTAAAGCAAATAGACGGATATTTTGACCAGCATGATTGCCAGCGAGATGTTGCAGTTCAATAACTAGACGCTTATATTTAATAACTCATGTCTTAGATACAATATTCAGATAGTATTTTCTCTGTAATCGTGTCACTGAGTAACATTGCTAACAAAGCCATTTAAAGCCATATGTTTAGAATGTCACAAACCTGTTATTTTAGATTTCATTCATTTTAGTTTTTTTTTTTTTAAATGTCTATATTGTTCTCATTTTTTTTTTTTTAATACAATTTCTTTTTATTTATTTTAGTACTTCAAGTTTCTTCAAAGAACTTTAAATAATATGATAAATGACGCCTTGGAAACTAGCTGAAATAAAATGAGTATATGTTTTTGATCATTTATTGCCAAGTTTTTAAGTTTGCGGGGGTTTTTTTTCAAGTGACAGAAATGTTTATTTCAAGCGATGAGTATTGTTTTAGTTTTAAATGTACCAAATAACCCTGTCGCAAACAAAGTGACACTAAAAGTGAAATATTCCAGAACCAAAAAAAAAAAACCACCAAAAAACCATCAGCACAGATAATAGTAAAGTTTTTTTTAGATCTAAAGAAACATATATATATATATATATAGATATTGGAGCTGTCAAACTATTAATCGCGATTAATTGCATCTAAAATAAAAGTTTGTATTTACATAATATATGTGGGTGCACTGTGTATAAATATTTTGTATATGTATATATATATATATATATATAAGCACACACACGCATGTACAGTATATTTAAGAAAAAAATTATTTATATATAAAAAATGTATATTTATATAATATACATTATATATAAATCTATATACAGTATATACATGAAAATATTTCTTCAAACACAAACTCTAATTTTGGATGGGATTAATAGTGATTAATCGTTTGACAGCCCTAATATATATATATATATATATATATATATTAGGGCTGTCAAACGATTAATATATATATATATATATAAATATATATATATATATACATACATACATACACGCATATATATATATATATATATATATACACACATACATACATACACGCATATATATATATATTAGGACTGTCAAACGATTCCACCAGTTTTCTAATCTCCAAATTTCATTCAAAGCATGCCAAATCACCAATCGAGTTTATATATATATATTGAGTTTATAAATATATAATTTATAAATATATATTTAAATTGGTGATTTGGCATGCTTTGAATTAAAAATTTGGAGATTAGAAAACTGGTGTGGATATGGAAATGAGCCACTCCTAGACAACATATAAAACAATGGAAGCACTGGCTGGTTTTGCATGTCAATCAGACCATAAATGGGTGTTTACTGGTGAGAAAAACCTGTAATATACTGGACTTTACGCTGACTGTCATGATCGCCACATCTGACGCCCGTCTACCCCATGGTCACGTGTGTTCACCGTGACGTCTCTGTGATTTCCTGCTCAGAATGTTGTCGCAAATTCCATTCGGAACTTTGGCGACGAGTGTTGAATATTTGAAGCGTTGCCACGGCGCTCTCCTGTAAACACAACCAAAACAGGAAGTGGCCTTTGTCAGATTCTACATTATAGTCATATGAGTTAATCCCTCCTGCACATCTCAAGACAACGATGATCCGGGTAATTTAGGCCACAGAGACGTTATGAATGATGTGAGGGTGATTTACAGTAACCAGGGATGTTGAGGCACAGCGCGGTGCGTTGGAGTGATGTGAGAGATTTAGAGCAGATCCAGAAAGGCAGCGCTCAGATTGGCTGACAGACGGGTGATGTCACGGCGTGCATATATGCGCTTTGTTTCCGTGGGAACAGCAGAGAGCTCTTGTTGCTGAGTAAACCTCATTAGGGGAAGTGTGTGACAGGATGCATGAGTGCATATGTGTGTGAGTCGACAGACAGCTGCGGGAAAAAAAAAAGATCATCATGAGACTTTCACCAACTAGCAGTCACTGGCGACGTTCAAAAAGAGCAAACGACCTTCCGTGCAAATTATCATTCATACTATTTCTGCAGTATAGCCTCTTCTTAGTGTGCAAATTCCTGTGTGTGTGTAAACATTTGAATGACTAACAACATTATTCAAAATGAGCGTTCAACTTGAACGAGGGTGTAGCAATGCGATTTTTAACTGCAATCTCATTTTTGGTTATCCAATATGACGAGAAAACAAAGTAATATAACAATTTCTGAATTAATCATAGCAGGTGACAACAGAAAGAAAGAAGTTTTTAAAAATATATCCATTTAAAGGGGTTTAGGCAAGTAATTGTTGATTTTAACAAACCCATAAACCTATACAAAACTCAGAGTGAGCCATTAAAGGATTAGTTCACTTTTGAAAAAACTTTTGCTGATAATTTACTCACCCCCATGTCATCCAAGATGTCCATGTCTTTCTTTCTTCAGTCGAAAAGAAATTGAGGTTTTTGATGAAAACATTCCAGGATTTTTCTCCATATAATGGACTTCAATGGGAACCGGATGGTTCAAGTATCAAAAGACAGTTAATAACTGTTTCAGATGCAGCTTCAAATGTCTTTAAACGACACCAGACGATGAATAAGGGTCTTATCATGCGAAACGATCGGTTATTTCAAAACTTATTCCAAAAATGTAACTTTTCTAAGGACAAATGCTAGCCTTGCTATATTCTGTGAGGCGCGTTTGCAACGTCACGTATTACGTAATTACGTTCAAAAGGTCACGGGCGACGTAGCCGGAAGTACAGAGTCAGTGTTTACAAGTTGAACGCATAGTGCAAACTAACTCAAACGCCGTTTACAAAAAAAAAAAGTAATTAAAAGGAAAAACAACGATGTCGGACGATTTTGATTCTGTACTTCCGGCTACGTCGCCCGTGACCTTTTGAACGTAATTACGTAATACGTGACGTTACAAACGCGCCTCAGAGAATAGAGCAAGGCTAGCATTTGTCCTTAGAAAAGTTACATTTTTGGAATAAGTTTTGAAATAACCGATCGTTTCGCATGATAAGACCCTTATTCATCTTTTCGACCTTGGACCGTCTGGTTCCCATTGAAGTCCATTATATGGAGAAAAATCCTGGAATGTTTTCATCAAAAACATTAATTTCTTTTCGACTGAGGAAAGAAAGACATGGACATCTTGGATGACATGGGGGTGAGTAAATTATCAGCAAAAGTTTTTTCAAAATTGAACTAATCCTTTAAGTAGCCTATACGTGGTCTATGAATATGTAAATGAGCACCGCCTCCACTCACTCACTCACTCAGCTCAGAGATCCACTGGTTGGCGATCACACGTTCATCTGATTGGTTACACGGTAGTTTGTGACGTCAGAAACACCAGCGATTTCAAACCGTGTGTTTGAGACACACTTTGGTTGACTGCAGTTTTACTCATAGCAATGCTGTCGACTTATGAATCTACACATGGTTTGTGTTATAAAAACACCACATAGACATATAAACAACAACAAAAACTAGGTTTAGGGACTTTAACAATGTTCACGTGCATCGTGACCAGCTAAAAAAAGTCATTAACCACCTGCATTATTAGTATCCATTGTAAACAACGCCCATGTGTTTTTGACATTCACACTTATTCACAGGAATGTAATTCTATGCAAATTCCCCTCGCCACTGATCCTATCAGACAGGAAGTCATTGTCCTCACTGACAGGAGATAGTCCAGATAACGTCAAAAATAGAGCCTAAATATCTGACTAATGTCAGATATTAAAGAATGTTAAAAGGGAAAAGGAAAAGAAAATCCAGCGCTTTCCACTCAAAAATACAATCTTTCCGACATGACTTGAATGCAACAATAGATTCAATTGGAAATATCATACTACAGTAGTCTTAGTATTTCCGCCATATAAATATATAACAACTGTACTCCCGTGTGGGTGTTTGTACATTGTCAATGTTTTTGTAAACGCTTCCCAAGAATAAAAATACACAGCACACCTAGAGCCAAACCGATATATCGGCAGACTGATATTATCGGCCGATATTCGGCATTTTCCAAACTATCGGTATCGGCAGTTATAATGGCTGATAAATGAATATTTCCAAAATAAAATAAAAACGGACGAAACACGCTTGAACTCATGAGTGTTGTGTAGTTTGTCCACCAGAGGGCACTCTACACCGTCCCTGTTGGCTTGTGACAATAAAAGACAGTTTCTTTTTAAAATGCATTATCATATTATTTTGGTTAAAACTCATAAATAACTACAAATAACTAATGTTAGGGAAATCTGTTGTGCCTTTCTGAAAAAAATTTAAAAAAAAAAATATCGGCCGATATATCGGATTTTAAAATCAAAAAATATTTGTATCGGTATCGGCCTTCAAAATCCTTTATCGATCAAATTGTGTGTTACGTAGTACGTTTTTAATGAGTCTACAGCCTATAATAGCTAATTACCAGTATAAAACATCATAATTTCTCTAACTTAATCTGCTGCTTACTGTATATTCGCATATCTCAATGCATTCTGGGCCTGCTGTTTGAAACAACCTTGTTGTTGTCTATGTTTTGAAAAGGACTTATAAAAAAGTTCATTGGGTGTGTTTTTTTTATATTAAACGATTAAAAGTGACTCATGTAAGAACAATTCACACAGTACGTCAGTGCGAAGGGGGGCTCGAGTAGATTCAGAGCTGCTCTTGCTCAGGTTGTGGATTCTTTGCACTATTTTTGGAGATGGAAAAAGTCAAGGACATCTGTGTATCTGCTCAATCCTCTCCAAACAGCGCCTAGTTTCATTAGTGTTGAGTTCTGTGATGTCAAGATGGTGGACGATTCCCGGATGCTGATTGGCCAGTAAAGAGTTCCTTAGTTTACATGTCGCAGTCAGATTGTCTAAATCACTTTGAATGATAAAATAATGTTTCCGTGTTTCCGTAAACAATTAATAATGTTTAATTTTTTACAAATTAAAATTGAGTAATAATTTATCAAATTATTCCTTAAAGGTTAACCATTTAAAATGAGTAAAGCTTACACGAATCACTGAAGGAGAAAACCGTAATTTTAAAACAAACCTAAAGCAAACACAGATGACTTAAATTTATGTTTTTGGGTTGTTGTTGTAAGTTTTACTCATTTTAAATGGTTAACTTTTAAGGAATTAATTTGATTAATTATTACTCACTACTAATTTGTTGACTTAAATTTATGTTTTTGGGTTGTTGTTGTAAGTTTTACTCATTTTAAATGGTTAACTTTTAAGGAATTAATTTGATTAATTATTACTCACTCCTAATTTGTTGACTTAAATTTATGTTTTTGGGTTGTTGTTTTAAGTTTTACTCATTTTAAATGGTTAACTTTTAAGGAATTAATTTGATTAATTATTACTCACTTCTAATTTGTTGACTTAAATTTATGTTTTTGGGTTGTTGTTGTAAGTTTTACTCATTTTAAATGGTTAACTTTTAAGGAATTAATTTGATTAATTATTACTCACTTCTAATTTGTTGACTTAAATTTATGTTTTTGGGTTGTTGTTGTAAGTTTTACTCATTTTAAATGGTTAACTTTTAAGGAATTAATTTGATTTATAATTACTCACTTCTAATTTGTTGACTTAAATTTATGTTTTTGGGTTGTTGTTGTAAGTTTTACTCATTTTAAATGGTTAACTTTTAAGGAATTAATTTGATTAATAATTACTCACTTCTAATTTGTTGACTTAAATTTATGTTTTTGGGTTGTTGTTGTTGTAAGTTTTACTCATTTTAAATGGTTAACTTTTAAGGAATTAATTTGATTAATTATTACTCACTTCTAATTTGTTGACTTAAATTTATGTTTTTGGGTTGTTGTTGTTGTAAGTTTTACTCATTTTAAATGGTTAACTTTTAAGGAATTAATTTGATTAATAATTACTCACTTCTAATTTGTTGACTTAAATTTATGTTTTTGGGTTGTTGTAAGTTTTACTCATTTTAAATGATTAACTTTTAAGGAATTAATTTGATTAATAATTACTCACTTCTAATTTGTTGACTTAAATTTATGTTTTTGGGTTGTTGTTGTAAGTTTTACTCATTTTAAATGGTTAACTTTTAAGGAATTAATTTGATTAATAATTACTCACTTCTAATTTGTTGACTTAAATTTATGTTTTTGGGTTGTTGTTGTAAGTTTTACTCATTTTAAATGATTAACTTTTAAGGAATTAATTTGATTAATAATTACTCACTTCTAATTTGTTGACTTAAATTTATGTTTTTGGGTTGTTGTTGTAAGTTTTACTCATTTTAAATGGTTAACTTTTAAGGAATTAATTTGATTAATAATTACTCACTTCTAATTTGTTGACTTAAATTTATGTTTTTGGGTTGTTGTTGTAAGTTTTACTCATTTTAAATGGTTAACTTTTAAGGAATTAATTTGATTAATAATTACTCACTTCTAATTTGTTGACTTAAATTTATGTTTTTGGGTTGTTGTTGTAAGTTTTACTCATTTTAAATGGTTAACTTTTAAGGAATTAATTTGATTAATAATTACTCACTTCTAATTTGTTGACTTAAATTTATGTTTTTGGGTTGTTGTTGTAAGTTTTACTCATTTTAAATGGTTAACTTTTAAGGAATTAATTTGATTAATAATTACTCACTTCTAATTTGTTGACTTAAATTTATGTTTTTGGGTTGTTGTTGTAAGTTTTACTCATTTTAAATGGTTAACTTTTAAGGAATTAATTTGATTAATTATTACTCACTTCTAATTTGTTGACTTAAATGTATGTTTTTGGGTTGTTGTAAGTTTTACTCATTTTAAATGGTTAACTTTTAAGGAATTAATTTGATTAATAATTACTCACTTCTAATTTGTTGACTTAAATGTATGTTTTTGGGTTGTTGTTGTAAGTTTTACTCATTTTAAATGGTTAACTTTTAAGGAATTAATTTGATTAGTAATTACTCACTTCTAATTTGTTGACTTAAATGTATGTTTTTGGGTTGTTGTTGTAAGTTTTACTCATTTTAAATGGTTAACTTTTAAGGAATTAATTTGATTAATAATTACTCACTTCTAATTTGTTGACTTAAATTTATGTTTTTGGGTTGTTGTTGTAAGTTTTACTCATTTTAAATGGTTAACTTTTAAGGAATTAATTTGATTAATTATTACTCACTTCTAATTTGTTACATTTAATTAATAATATTGCTTGTAATCCGTTGCCACAAATCTTTTGATTAGATAAAGCATATTCATTTTTACAGTGAATAAAAGCAATCTTTTTTCTGACTAGCCATAAGGAAAAGATGATTTATCTGGTTATCTTTCACTTCATTTATCTCATAATGCGATTTGCAAAGAGGGAATTTGACAGGTAAAACCAGCCCTCTGAAGCTGATAGTTGTAGTAATATCTCTGGTAGAGAGGGAAATACCGTCTGTGGTCTGGATCATTGGTGTACATTAGTAGTGATACTGGTAGTGCACTACTTAACCTCACAGCCAATAGTAGTGTGTCTCATGCATTTGTACAGAACGGCATCTGGACAACAAGGTATCATCAGACAGATTGATAGAAGTCAATGCAATCAAGATTTATTAATAAATTCCTCTTGTTTTTGAAGATTTCTCCAATCTTATTTATTTCCCGTTCATGAATTCTTGGTTGTGGACTTTGAAAAGTGAGCACTGAGAGAAAACACTCATGCTGTGTTCATGCAATTATACACCTGGCGCAACGCAACGCAACGCAAGTGGTTTTTGCTAGTTTCAGCCTGACGCAATTATCATTTTATTAGTCAATTATCAATCATCATGTAAATGGTGAATCCACCATGGTGGGAGCACAACTGGCATTTAAAGGGAATGGGAGTTGAGACTCTGATTGGTTTAGGCCATCCTTAAAAATATTTTGGTTTGCAGTAACAGCAATTTTTTTTAAAAAAAAAGGGTCGGTAGGTAGGTCTATATTTTTTTTTTCCAAGATTCAGTGTAAAAAAAAAAGGTACAATTTTGGAGATGGTGATCGTGAATTTAAAAAAAAAGCATATTGTGACGTCACTGACTGGGTCTTCAAACTGTGCATCCACCGCTAGGTGTTAATGCAAAATACGACCAGTTACATTTTAGGCTAGTCACAAAATGTATAAAATATCTATTTTTTATGCATATATACATGAGATAAGCAAAAACAAGTACAAACACATGGTCAAACAAAGAATACAATTAAACAAAGATACAAATTAGCCTATATACACAGTGCTTTAATTTCAGGGTACCAAGCGGGAACACTGAAACGAGCGAACGTACAAGCCATATAGTGACACGCTTAACGTTAAACCAATGGTAAACATAATCTGATGACTATGACGCCACGGGTTTTTATTTAAGAAAGAACGTAGCCTACGTTTGTAGGCTATGTAGACACAAGCAACTTTCAAAATACTAACTAAAATATAATTAATATTATTTTATTGAATTTGAATTAGTCGTTTGAAGAGTAAAAAAAAAAAAAAAAAAAAAAAAAAAAAAAAATCGGTCGGTCTGAACGCAAGTTACAACCGGCAAGTCGGTCGGACTAAAAGGAAAAAAAATAAATAAATTGGGTCGGCCCTAAATTGACAGGGTCGGTCGGGTTACGGCAAACAAGAATATTTTTAAGGGTGGCCTTATTGCACGTTACGCCCAGAACGCACTCATTACTCATGAAGAGAATAGAGAGAACCCTTTTAGACCATGAGCCGGACGCACAGACCATTTTTATCGTCGTTAAACTAACAAAAGTGGATTCGGACGCGACCTGCGCTTTAGACCGTTAAAAAAAGCGCCCTTAGAATTCACATTGCATACACTCACATATAATATTTGTAAGAAAAAACTAGTCATCAGTATACAGCTACAGAGTTCAGAGCAGTGTACCTTCGAGTCCAGCTGAGCGGTCAGTGTTTAATGTAGCAGCGTGATCCGGTGACCCGAAGGAAACCCTCTGTGCCGCTGACCTTTATAAGATGTCCTTTCAGTGCTTTATCAAACACAGAAAGTGTCAAAACATCCAGCTGCAGGAACACAAGAGCCACAAAACCACAAGAACAACGTCATGATTTATTTACAGAGCAAACAGTCGTTAACGACGGATGCCATAAATTATTACATGATTAAATACGTTTCTGAAATGCACTTTCTGTAAAGCTGCTTTGAAACAACATGTATTGTGAAAAGCGCTATACAAATAAATTTTAATTTAATTTAATTTAATTGAAACGGTAACTTTCACATTGGCGTCATAAAGTGGTGGCTTCCTGTCCTGAATTTCAGCACTTCATGCATCTTGTTTTTTTGTGCTGAGCATTAATATATAGTCATTGGATTTTCATCCATGTACTTTTTGCACAGAACTCTAAACTAAACTAAATAGAGTTGCAATAGTAGAGATGCTGATGCATTTATGAGACAGTTTTATACAACAACGAACTTATAGGCCACATGCACTCTGGTGCTAAACTTTGTTGTTAATTTACTATTTAGTGCTTAATCCTGTACCGTTCACACACAGTTCAGTCATTTACAAGAAATGATAATTCAGTTGAAATTTGGCACTTCCAAAAAATTCAGGTAGTGAGAACCACATTTACATAAATTCTACACAGTTTGTGATGAACCGATCTCAAACGTGGATTTAAACGTGCATCAGAGAACACAACTAACGAACAAAGAATTTATAATTTATAAGAGAACTTAGAGAAATTATAAAATAAATTATTGAGAACACAATTCATGAAATAACTTTTAGAACTTATAACAGAACTTATAGAGAACATAACTAATAACGTAACTAGTAGAGAACTTATAACTTATAAAATAACTTGTATTACAGAACTTACAGAGACCTTAAAACGTATAAAATAATTTAGAAAACTTTTAACTTATAACAGAACTTGCAGAGACCTTAAACTTACAAAAGAACTGAGAAAACTTATAACTTATAAAATAACTTGGAGAACTTATAAATTATAACAGAACTTGCAGAGACCTTAACATTACAAAATAACTTAGAAAACTTTTAACTTATAACAGAACTTGCAGAGACCTTAAAATTTATAAAATAATTTAGAAAACTTATAACAGAACTTGCAGAGACCTTAAAACTTATAAAATAATTTAGAAAACTTATAACAGAACTTGCAGAGACCTTAAAACTTATACAATAATTTAGAAAACTTATAACTTATAACAGAACTTGCAGAGACCTTAAAACTTATACAATAATTTAGAAAACTTATAACAGAACTTGCAGAGACCTTAAAACTTATAAAATAATTTAGAAAACTTATAACTTATAACAGAACTTGCAGAGACCTTAAAACTTATAAAAATAATTTAGAAAACTTATAACAGAACTTGCAGAGATCTTAAAACTTATAAAATAACTTATAGAGAACATAACTAATAACAAATAGTAGAGAACTTATAACTTATAAAAGAACTTAGAAAATGTATTACTAACTTATAACAGAACTTACAACGAGCTTAAAACTTAAAATAATTTAGAAAACTTATAACTTATAAAATAACTTATAGAGAACATAATAACAACTAGTAGAGAACTTGTAACTTAAAAAACGTATAACTTATAAAATAACGTATAAAATAACTTATAGAGAACATAATAACTAGTAGAGAACTTGTAACTTAAAAAAACTTATAACAGAGAACATAACTTATAAAATAACTTATTGAGAACATAACTAATAAAATAACTAATAAACAACAGAACTTATAAAATAACTTGAGAACTTACAACTTATAAAAGAAACTATATAGAAATTAACTTATAACAACATACAGAGAACTAAAAACTTATAAAAGAACTTAGAGAACTTATAAAAAAGTAGAGACATTTAAACTAAAACAACTTTGAGAACACGTAAAATAACAATAATAATTATAGATTATAGAATTATAGTAATTATATAGTAATATAGAACTTGAACTTAAAATAACTTTATAGAGAACCTAAAATATTTATAAAAGAACTTCATATGTTCCTTTATATCATTTATTATATAACTTTGACTCATAGAGAACATAAAATAACTTATGGAGAACTTAAACATTTATAAAAGAATGTGAAGAGAACTTAAAACCACATTTATCATGAAAATAATGTTTCCTTGCTTTCGGTCTCTTTGATTATTCCAGAGGTCTCACTAAATATCGTCCACGGCACACTTGGAGCAGATGAGGAAAACTCAAACTCAAAGAGAGCATGTCGTTCATGACACACAGATGTTCTAATCCAGAGATTAGATGAGTCTGGTTCATCCGCGAGGTTTGCGGCTTCCCTGAGCTTGATAAGCATGCAAGCAGCTTTTTATAGCTCGAAAAGGAAATTAAACATACCAGCAGTGTTTGTTTTAGGGCACGTCATTTTTAAACCCATTTCTGAGAAATTTCTGCCCAGAGGTTAACAGGGATGCATTTATCCACCGCAATACAGGGATATCTGTCAGATAGCAAAAACAAAAGAAAAAAATATGAATATAAGTACAAAAGTATATTTGCACAACACTAGATTCAGCAATGCTCTCACTATCTCACTGCTTTTAATTCTCTCGAGATCCAACAAATGGAGGTGCTTCATTGGGAACCACACAAGCCCAGCTCAAATCTCCTGCACATAGGTGTTGGGCAGCTGCGTCAAGGTGACAATCTGTCCATCATGCTGAAACTACAGCATAATCTACAGCCAGAGCCTCCTGGAAAACAGAAACTGTTGACAACAGCTCCACTGAGAGCCAAGCACAGTCAAAACACATCACAGTGAAGAAGGAATTAGACTGCTCATGTCTAAGACCAGAATACACACATCAGACATCTGCTCGACAGAGAGATAGAGAGAGAGAAAATGTAACAAAACGCAAAATGTGGTGTGCTCTCTAAAATGGTTTAAATATGTAATATTTAGGTACTATTACACACACTTACAGCCCCACAGAGTACAGCCCCAGTGACAGCTTTTGTACTTATTTTGAAAAGAAGCAAAAAGCCAAACAAAAATAGCTGAAAATAAATTAAAATGTACAGAAAATAATTAAACAAGGGGAAGCCAAGATGAAAATATAATAATAAAAAATATGTAGAGACAAAAATAGAACAAAAGAAAAACTATAAATAAAGAGAAATAAAAAAAGCAAAAAACAAGGTACTAAAGCTAAAGAAAAGAGGCAAAAATGAGACAACACAGAGGAATACAAGATCAAAAGAAAATAAATAAATATATTTAAATATAAATATATATATATATATATATATATATATAATAAATTGATTTAAAAGAAAGTGATAAATAAATGCAGCAAAAAACGCAGAGAGAGAGAAAAAAAAGAACAAAATAAAAGTACAAAAATAAGGAAACAAAAAAAAAAAAAAACCCAAATCAAAGTCAGGGAAAGAAAAAAAAAGAGAAAATGATCAAATAGAAATTAAAAGCAGCAATAAAACTAAGATAACTGAAAATAAACTAAGAGAAAAAAAATGAAATAAAAAAATAAAATAAAAAACAACCAACAAAATGAAAAAGATAAATTAAATGGAAGGCAAATTCAAAGAAAAACAAGTGAAGCAAAGTGGAAAATAACTGAAACTGAAAGCTGCAAAAGAAAAGAGCAAGACACCACGTAGTGTTTATAATCTTTACAGTAAAGACTGCCCTCTGTGTGACCTCTGACCCTACGGCCACAAACCACCACATCATCCCTGCATATGCAAGACCCTGCGTTCAGCTGTCAGACCTCGAGCAACTCGTTTTTGATGTGTGTGTGTGTGTGTTACAGATGTAAAATGTGTCCGGGAGCCTCCATTACTCTCTGTTAATCCAGCGCTACGACGGAAGGATAGGAGTTTGTACAGGAGTTTGGCAATACATTCCCATTAGTGCCTAATTAAAGTCTGGAATCGCAGATGTCTCCACTCGCACGCGTATTGATTAGAAACTCCACACAAACAAACCTGCGATTTCTGCTGACTGGACGAGCCGGCCTGGCATTGAGGAGGTTTATGTTGGTCTGATAACAGATGGCTAAACATTAAACTTGCTTCAAAGAGCGGAAAATCTCGGTTTATGCCAAGTCATGTAGAAGCGGATCTGACTACGTGTATAAAATGGGACGATGATCTTACCAAAGGATGTGCAATGTGAAAGCCCCCCTGTAGTCAATCACTGTATCCCTCAAAACTCATCTTTGATCAGCAAATTTACATTGTTTTTAAAGTATGCCTTAAAATAGCTTGAATGCAACTCCAAACCCTTGCTTTATTTAGTATGTGCGGATCTATGAATATGCTCAACTCACCTCATAGATCCACTGGTTGGACCCCATTGAAGTCCATTATATGGAGAAAAATCCTGGAATGTTTTCCTCAAAAACCTCTTTCTTTTCGACTGAAGAAAGTAAATATTCAGGAAATTTTAATTCTGAAGTGAACTAATCCTTCAATGAGACACGTTTGGGATATTCAGTAATTGATTTGATAAATTAAGACCAGATTGAAAGGTGAAAAGTGGTAATTTTGCAGATGATTATTGAGGACCATCCTCTTCTCCTGAAGATATTCTGCTACTGGTTAAAGGAGTAGTTCCCTTTAAATAAACGTTTGCTGATAATTTACTCACCCCCATGTCATCCAAGATGTCCATGTCTTTCTTTCTTCAGTCGAAAAGAAATTAAGGTTTTTGATGAAAACATTCCAGGATTTTTCTCCATATAATGGACTTCAATGGGAACCAAACGGTTCAAGGTCCAAAAGACAGTTTCAGTGCAAACTACAAACTGTTCAAAGGGCTTTAAATGATTCCAGACGATGAATAAGAGTCTTATCAAGCGAAACGATCGCTCATTTAATAAATAAATAACAAAGTTTAAGTTTTATAAGCTCAAATGCTCGCCTTGCTCTGTTCTGTGATGCGCGTTCGTGACTCTCCTGTTCGAACTCGTTCATCATTTCGAATTTATTCCTTCTGTAATCGGGCTTTTAAATACTGCTGGCAGTGGCAATTAGTCATGTGCCTTGAATCATATACCTTGTATGTATTTAATTATTTATCATTATTGTTATCTATTTATGTATTTATTTTCTTGAACTTGGGTCCCTGCTCTGTCTTTGTATTAAGCAATATCACTGACAGTGTTTCTGAATGTTCGACTGATTGTTGTCTTGTCTTGTTTAAAATGACTGGAAGGCTAAAACTGAATTGCCCTATGGGGATAAATAAAGTTGTTTGAATTGAATTGAATTGAACAGGAGAGTCATTATTTTTATTATTTATTAAATGAGCGATCGTTTCGCTTGATAAAACCCTTATTCATCATCTGGAATCGTTTAAAGCCCTTTGAACAGTTTGCACTGAAACTGTCTTTTGGACCTTGAACCGTTTGGTTCCCATTGAAGTCCATTATATGGAGAAAAATCCTGGAATGTTTTCATCAAAAACCTTAATTTCTTTTCGACTGAAGAAAGAAAGACACGGACATCTTGGATGACATGGGGGTGAGTAAATTATCAGCAAAAGTTTTTTTTTTTTTAAAGTGAACTACTCCTTTAACATGATCCAATACCCTAGATGACATCAGCCAAAAATAAAGCGGTCTTAGAAGTGAAGAAGCTACAACATTTAAATAGCGCATTAGGAACATGCCTTAGGTCAAATCTGATCTCATGTTGACTTAAAACTGATAAACAGAAGCTATTTTGTACTCTGCGTGATACTTTCGCAATACTGACCTGTTTGCTTGAGAGGCCAGACATGTCAACTTATAACTCAAGTTCACAACACGAGTAATGACGTAAACAATGGCTGTGAAGAAAAGCCTTTCAGAAACATCAAGGGTCAAAACTAGAAAATAAACACTGGCATTGTGTCTAAGGTGAGGAAACAAAACACACACCTCAGTCTGTTGACCGTCTGGTAGAGTTTAGTTGGGCCGTTTGACGTGATGTTTCTGTTTGGACATTAGTAGATGAATAATAGATGAAACATGACATCTTTAAGAGTCACAATTTGCTCTTTATGATTGTTCAGCTGACTCTGACGAAGTTCGGTTTGGGTCCAAATAACCTGCAACTGCACAAAAGGACAAGTTCACTAATAAATGTCAAGTCTGTCATCATTTGTTCAGCCTCATCCCGTTCCCTTTCCACATTACAGCTTCTAAAATAATGTTAGAGCTTGTTTTTCACACGGCCAAACTAGAAAAAATTATCCCAAAGTAGCACAGAAGCTCAATTACACCATATAAGAAAAAAAAAATCATGATGAAATAATGAGATAAAAAAGTCAAAATTATGAAAAAAAGCTAAAGTATGATATTTAAAAGTCATAATTACGATGAGCAACTGACATATGATGAGTTTTTATCTTACAATAACTTTTTATGCATTCATTTTGATCATAGTTATAACTGTCATACATGTCTTCTCTCATAATTTCAATTAATGTCATAAGTACCCATTCTATATCATTATTACGATCTACTATGTGGTTTGAAATGGGCCATAAACTTGCACCCGTGAACGTTATCATATGACGTCTGAAGACTTGGTATATGTACATTGTGAAACATTTATGGTGCTTTGAGACATAAATATTCACTTTGGTAACACATAAAACAGTCCTGCCTAACATGTCGTTCGGTTTTCACCGAGGAAATGACACGCACTCTCTCGGCACACCAGCCGACAGACACTGAATAATGAGAAATGCATTCATTTACATCTTGGAGTCTGATAGAAAGAGGTCAATTTAATTGCAGATTTGCTCACACACACATCTGCTGCTCCAGAGCGCCTCCGTGAGGGAGTCTGAGGACCTGTCTGTCCCATCTGACCCAAGAACACACACTTATCCCACACACACCACCTGCAGACAGAGCTAAAGTTAGGGCTAGCTGATCCCAACCAAGCTAACCTGAGTCTCTTTCATAACGTAATCTCTTCAAGGGTCCGAATTCCACAGAATTACACGGCCCAAACACAAAAGAGATTGTTGTTCGGCTTTGTGATTTCAAAATAAGGATCACGAGGGATCAATCAATGTGCCATCCGCTGAAAATAGCTGATAAACACTGGAGCGATTGTCAGCGCTTGCGATTGTTGTGCGGCACGTACACGCTCTCGACCGCTTCAGGCTTCAACACGCGAGACTAAACATCGCCGTTTATTAGCTTTATCATGAGGAATTCATTATTGACCCTCACTTGGCAATGGCTCAATAAATCATGATTGTCATGAAATTTTGATTCGTGGAAACTGGAGGGCAGCTTTCTTGACTTTGAGAGAAATCTAATCCAACCATGTCCGAAAAACCTTGGTAATACACTCTCAAAAAAAAAGGTACAAAAGCTGTCACTGGGGCTGTACCTTTTCAAAAGGTACACTTTTGTACCCAAAGGCTGCATATTGGTACCTTAGTGGTACATATTAGCACCTAAAATATACATATTAGCTCCTGAAATGGACATATTAGCACCTAAAATGTACACATTAGTACCTAAGTGTACATATTAGCACCTAAAATGTACATATTAGCTCCTGAAATGGACATATTATCACCTAAAATGTTCTTGGCACCTAAAATGTACATATTAGCACCTAAAATATACATATTAGGACCTAAAATATACATATAAGGACCTAAAATGGACATATTAGCTCCTGAAATGGACATATTAGCACCTAAAATGTACACATTAGTACCTAAGTGTACATATTAGCACCTAAAATGTACATATTAGCTCCTGAAATGGACATATTAGCACCTAAAATGTACATATTAGCTCCTGAAATGGACATATTATCACCTAAAATGTTCTTGGCACCTAAAATGTACATATTAGCACTTAAAATGTACGTATTAGGACCTAAAATGGACATATTAGCTCCTGAAATGCACATTAGCACATAAATGTACATATCAGCACCTAAAATGTACAAAAGTGTACATTTTGAAAAGATACAGCCCCAGTGACAGCTTTTGTACCTTTTTTTCTGAAAGTGTACCACGGTATTTTATTAAAGATATATGAAGGTTGCAGTTTTGCAAACTGAGATTCTACTGTTTATCATGTAAACTAAAGGGCCGTTTACACGACACCGTTTTCAAACAAAAATGTAAAACTTTTTATTTGTTTTGCCCGTTCATTTACATGACAACAAAGTTTTGGGGGCCTAAAAAAGTAAGCTTTTGAAATGTAAAGATTTTGAAAACTATACTGTTATCGTTTTCATGTAAAACTACAAAAAAAAAAAAAAAAAAAAAGAGCTGTGCATTTTCCCCATAGACTTTTGGAAAATCGCAAAAAATAAGATCTGTGTTCAACAAAGAGTTGTGACCCTTACACGTTTTGGCTATCAAGATAATCTTTACAAGTTAATCCAAAATGGGTACTTTCCTGTTATCCGGACCCCAACATATACAATTTAGGAACTATAGTCATCCCTGATTGGTCTTAACCCCAGTGACGGGTAGGTTTAGGGGCGGGGTTAGGGGTAGGCCATCGTGGGGTCCGGATCCCACCATATACCATTTAGGAACTAAAGTCATCCCTGATTGGTCTCAACCCCAGTGACGGGTAGGTTTAGGGGCGGGGTTAGGGGTAGGCCATCGTCCCTGATTGGTCTTAACCCCAGTGACGGGTAGGTTTAGGGGCGGGGTTAGGGGTAGGCCATCGTCCCTGATTGGTCTTAACCCCAGTGACGGGTAGGTTTAGGGGCGGGGTTAGGGGTAGGCCATCGTCCCTGATTGGTCTTAACCCCAGTGACGGGTAGGTTTATGGGCGGGGTTAGGGGTAGGCCATCATCCCTGATTGGTCTTAACCCCAGTGACGGGTAGGTTTAGGGGCGGGGTTAGGGGTAGGCCATCATCCTGATTGGTCTTAACCCCAGTGACGGGTAGGTTTAGGGGCGGGATTAGGGGTAGGCCATCGTGGGGTCCGGATCCCACCATATACCATTTAGGAACTAAAGTCATCCCTGATTGGTCTCAACCCCAGTGACGGGTAGGTTTAGGTCCGGGGTTAGGGGTCGGCCATCATCCCTGATTGGTCTTAACCCCAGTGACGGGTAGGTTTAGGGGCGGGGTTAGGGGTAGGCCATCATCCCTGATTGGTCTTAACCCCAGTGACGGGTAGGTTTAGGGGTCGGCCATCATCCCTGATTGGTCTTAACCCCAGTGATGGGTAGGTTTAGGGCCGGGGTTAGGGGTCGGCCATCATCCCTGATTGGTCTTAACCCCAGTGACGGGTAGGTTTAGGGGCGGGGTTAGGGGTAGGCCATCATCCCTGATTGGTCTTAACCTCAGTGACGGGTAGGTTTAGGGGCGGGGTTAGGGGTAGGCCATCATCCCTGATTGGTCTTAACCCCAGTGACGGGTAGGTTTAGGGGCGGGGTTAGGGGTAGGCCATCATCCCTGATTGGTCTTAACCTCAGTGACGGGTAGGTTTAGGGGCGGGGTTAGGGGTAGGCCATCATCCCTGATTGGTCTTAACCCCAGTGACGGGTAGGTTTAGGGGCGGGGTTAGGGGTAGGCCATCATCCCTGATTGGTCTTAACCCCAGTGACGGGTAGGTTTAGGGGCGGGATTAGGGGTAGGCCATCGTGGGGTCCGGATCCCACCATATACCATTTAGGAACTAAAGTCATCCCTGATTGGTCTCAACCCCAGTGACGGGTAGGTTTAGGGGCGGGGTTAGGGGTAGGCCATCATCCCTGATTGGTCTTAACCCCAGTGACGGGTAGGTTTAGGGGCGGGATTAGGGGTAGGCCATCGTGGGGTCCGGATCCCACCATATACCATTTAGGAACTAAAGTCATCCCTGATTGGTCTCAACCCCAGTGACGGGTAGGTTTAGGGGTCGGCCATCATCCCTGATTGGTCTTAACCCCAGTGACGGGTAGGTTTAGGGCCGGGTCTAGGGGTCGGCCATCATCCCTGATTGGTCTTAACCCCAGTGACGGGTAGGTTTAGGGCCGGGGTTAGGGGTAGGCCATCGTGGGGTCCGGATAACAGGAAAGTACCCCAAAGGGTATACATTTTGAAGCCTACATAAAGTTTTTTAAAAACTACAGACACAATAAAGTTAAAAAAAAACAGTAAAGCAGGTTATAACTGTGTTCTGTGTCATAGATCAAAATGTAAAAAAATTTAGAGGCTTTGTTCACCACAGACCTTATTTCAGGCGATTTAGCAAAAACACATTCAAAAATCCTATAGACTTTAGAGCGAGGGAACCGGGAGTGCTAAAATGCTAACTCACTTCCGCGTTTTGGCCTACAGAGTGACTTCGGCACTCTATGAACAGGTATAACATGTTCAGTCTATAGGAGCGTGGGATTTCTTTACAAAGTGACATAGCCTGGCATCAATAATACAGCGTTTTCAGTCATTTTCGTGATTCGTTTCAATGGGGATCGTTTTGACGACATCTGTGCGCGAAAAATGCAAAGGAAAAACGTTTCTATTTGTAGTCCATCGCTGATGTGTGACCTAGAAAACCCAAACTCTCCAATACCACAATCACTTTCAAATCTTCATGAAAGTGAAAACCTCATGTATCCATGACAGTCAAGTACTAAAATGTTTTGGTACCATATGGTAGTTTTGATTCCATTTTGGTAGCATGATTCTTTTTACCGAGTAACATTGCGTTTACACGACAACGATATGCTTAAAACGGAAAGTTTTTCCTTTGAGTTATCCACGTACAGACAACACCATTGTCAAAATGATCCCTATTCACCCTAATCCACAAAACGACTGAAAACGCTGTATTCTGCTCCAGGCCACTAGATGGCGATGCAACACTATAGACTGAACACGTAATGCGCATGTGCATGACGTTATCGTCTTCAGAGATTCAAGTATTTGTTGTTTACACCGAGACCAATTTAAATAACTTGCACTTCGAAACCCAAAAACGCCGTTGTTACCAAAACGCATACAAAGTTTACGTTTTTAGTTGAAAGCGCCTAATAATGAAAATGGTACATTTCCATTCCACACACACTCAAAATGGTATGACCACGTCCACGGTACTGATACCATAACACTTTTTTGAAGATAAAAATATATAACCTCGGCTAGAGGGATGGAGACTTAACTAAAAAGTGACCCATACCATTGAAAAAGTTTAGCCAAATAGCCAAAGAAGATTGTTAGCAAAACAACACCGAGATAATCAGATTGTGGCTAATCCCCTACTGACCTCTGTGTCGGGGTCAGAAAGAGGGTTGTGGGCTAGCAGAGGATCTAGATTAGCGTCAGGATAAAATAGCTCTTAAAGCACCACAAGATGATCTATACAGGGGTCTGGATTTTGGAACGAGCTTATCGTTATCAGACTATATTTAACTACTAAATGCAACATATTAAAAAAGTAAAAATCAACTCAATTTTATTTTCACAATAAGACATTGTTTTAGAGCAGCGTTACAGAAAATCACGGTGCTTATGTTAACACTACCATAATATATTCATGCCTTATAGCATCATTTAACTATATATATATATATATATATATATATATATATATATATATAGTTCAGATGCAAAAGCCTCTAAATGTCATTTGAAATTTTCTTCTTTAATGATGATTTTTATCAAGCTTGTATATTTAAGTTCAGTAATTTCACTTAAATTGCAATGATAATTACCTATTAATTGTTATTTAAGTGAAATTACTGAACTTAAATATATAAGTTTGATAAAAATCATCATTAAAGAAGAAAATTTCAAATGGCATTTAGAGGCTTTTGCATCTGAACTCTTCATATATAGTAAAGCTTTATTTCAGTGGGCAATACTGTATGTGTGTGTGTAAAATTGGATGCATCTATCCAAATATAGGGCAGTGCGATAATATTTACATTAGCAACAATTGAAATGATCAAGTAGTTTGTAAAGTAAATTTTATATAATATGTTATATAAATCCAGCAAATAAAGCTGTGATAAAACGATATGTAAAGTTGGCTATAGTAGTTGTAGGTTGCATAAACTCATATTCTCAGTATTTCAAAACAATAAAATAATCATGAACCTATAATGAATCGCAATGTAATGAATTTTATATCTTTGTTTCCCTGCTTTTTGGATTTGGATTTCATTTAAGTGCACTTTTTTGTACCAAGTAAGTATTAATTCACCCTTTTACCAAATACGAGCACTTTTCAAGTCAAACATACAGCATTGTGGGATACGTAGCATAAGCTACTCTGTTGTATACTTGCTCATTTTGACAAATAGCCTATAGGTCTTCTCTTCCCCAGGCCACTGGAAGTCTGCATAAATAAAAGCATGTTAAAGAGTGTTATTCCAAAAGCTTACAAATATATCATAATTCATACTTAAAAGTTCCTCTTTTACAACTGCAGAGCAAAACATCACAAAGCAAAAGTGTGTTCATGGATAAAACTTGATACCTTGCTGGGTATCTTTGGCTTGAGACGTCCAGTAATGTCTGCATCAGATGTGATGTTTGTCATTAACTTTCAGACGTCTGACACACACAGACACACACACACACAGTCTCCTTCCATCAGCAGCATCACTCAACTCCCGGTCGCCATGGCAACTCCTCCCACGCCTGTGTAACAGTGAGATGTGTTCATCAGCCTTAATTTACCTCCCACAGTCTCGCGCTCTATCCGATAGCGTTTACCTGTGATCTTCTGCTGCCTTTTCATGCTGTCTGAGGCTACCATGAGGAAAATCAAGAACGTTTCAGCCTAAACTGCATAAAAACTCAAATCAAGTAGCCTATCAATCCTGATAAACAGCTTAAGCAAAGTTTAACTTTACTAAAAGCAGCACGGGTGACGATCTTACCGAATTTCGCAGCCCCCCAAAAAACAACAAAAAGGTCCAATTGACAGAAGAGTAGCAATGAATAAGGTACAGCTCACAAGGAAATCACTTTCAAAGGCAGTTTTCTGCCAAACAACTCGAACTTTAACACTAGAGAAATCCGCGCGTTGAACTTTTCCAGGGAACAGATTCCCGACTGGATTTTGCCCGCGAAAATTTGCCGCGCAAGGGTTAAAATGGCCGCACCTCAACTCTCATTAAGATTTCATTAAAACGGAACTGAAATCTTAATCACTACGAACATAATCGTGATCTACTAAGGACAGATAAACACAAAACCACGATTATATTCGAATGTAATGTCATTTTAAGTTACTAAAACCTTCCGACCGTTATAACAAATCTCAGGCTTAACAGTCGAGACGCCATTTTGCATGTTGTTCAAATTGAGCACTTAAAGAGGTCAAAACTCAACAAAGAGAGGACGAGTCCCTCAGGGTCGAACAGGTCAATCAAATCATCTTTAATAGTGTTCTTAAGAGATCTGTATTCTCAGGAGATTCACCTTATGAAAAGAAGGTTAAACTATTTTTGGTGTATATAAAAAAAAAAATCTAGACCAGATTATCAATACAGCAGGTTAAGATCATCTGTAGGACGACAGGACTTGAAATGCACCTTTTCACACACAATATCAAAAGCCATTTGAGTTCTGCTGCCACACACACAGCCTATGAACGCTTACACACCAGCGCCACACAGTGGCAATCTGAGAAATTACCATATGTCTTCAGCTGGCTTCATCTCTGAGAAATCTGAAAATTGATTATTGAATATCTTAGTGAGAAGTCGACCATTTTTTCGGGACTTTAAGTTCACCTACACTTGCTTATATTTCATTTTGCAAAGTATTGTTGAGCAAACTATATTGCTTTTAAAAACCACAACTACAACAATTCAATATTTGAACTAGTTTTTCGATTAGTGTTAGTGATCTTAATTTGCATCATTCAACTTCACGAATGTAAGTGTATGTGGTGCAACAAACGAGACAAATCTTGCCCTAAAATGAACAAAATGCATAATAATCAGCACAACCGTTCAAAGTTTTCAACACTGATAATAATCAGAAATGTTTCTAGATCAAATCATCATAAAAGAATATTTCTGAATATATCATGTGACATTGAATGACGCTGAAAATTCAGCTTTGATCACGGGAACAAATTACATTTTAAAATATATTGCAATAGAAAACTATTTGAAATGTCCAAATGTAATTATGAATATCTCACTGTATTTGATCAAATAAATGCCGCATTGAGAGCATAAAACATAAAAAATTGTCCCAAACTTTGGAAATCCCCAATATATATAATACGTCTAATTTAATCAAAGAAAAGACAAGAACATCATCAGCGTAAGGTTTTAAATTAATTTATAAAAAAAAAAGCATTGACCCACTGAAGCAGAACAAACATCAATCATATTTTTTTTTTTTGCTTTTGTTTGAAACATATATAATCAGTCAGACTCGTGGGCCTGACCAGAATCAAATCATTAAAGCAGACACAATCGGCCTACACCAATACAGCCTAAAAACAAAAGGGAACAAAACAAAGAAAACAAAAGGAGTCTAATCAAGTGCAGATCTGGTCCGATTCTTATGTTTTTTAATTCTTCTTCTGGATTACGTTTAAACCGCCGGATCAGGTATGTTTGTCTAGTCCGGTACATGCAAGCTGGATGAGAACAGTTCGACTACACATGGAAATGACACGTCCGCATGTATGAAAATATGTCAGAGTAACAAAGCCGGTTTTGCTCAGATTTAAAAAAGAAACAAAGGAAAAACATAGGAAGGAAATACTCCATTAATACACTTTTCTCCATCTTAGAAAAGAAACTACGCTTAGTTTCGCAGAGCAGAAAAGAGACGAGGCGTCCCACGTCCTCTTCCGCTCGTATGCTGCTGCTTATATATATATATAGTTATTGTTATTATTACTTTTTAAAACGTCTCTAGAAATGAAAACACACCCAGATCCTACGCTCCACGTATGAACGACAAAATACTGCATATTATCCACTACGACAACTGCAGGGGATTGTGGGGGGGGGGGGGATCCTGTCAGGCTAGCTGCCGAAAGTTTAGGAATATGTGATGTGTTTCGGAATATTTTGATCCCTTTGGCTGAAGACAGTCTCCACATACAGCCCTAGAACGCACTATATAAAAAAAAAAGAACAAAAACAACAACCTATTTGTGGTTCATGGTGTGTAATTCCATTCCAGGACATCCTCTTGGCCTTCCACAATCGGAATGGCAAACTTTGGAATGTTGGATGGAAGCCCGTGTTCCGCTGTCAGAGATCCAGAGTTCTGGAATTCTCAGTCTACTGTGAACAACACAAGGGTTCCGGAGGTTCTAGAATCTTTCGGGTTCCGACGGCCCAGAGGGGACCAACATCTGCACATCCGGAGGGCATCGCACGTCGCAAAACATCCGGGAGAGAGTGCATTCTTTCTTTTTTTTTTTTTAAAGATGATTCCAATTTTGGCCGCGAGATGCTAAATATGACCGTGACTCCCAAGAGGAGAATCAAACGCCTCCGATCGGACGACATCTGCAGGGTCTGTGAAAGTCTGTAATAAAATGCCCAGTTACGGACCAGATGGCAGTTGCTCTTGTGTTTCGGGGTGCGAGTTCTTGTTCAATCAGGCTCGAGTCATATAACGGAAAACCAAAAACATCAACATATTACAACAGTGACGGACGCTATTTTATGCGTTTGGTTTTTCTTTTCTTTTTTTTGACGTTTGAATTTGATTTTTGCTTCACTTGAAAAGGTTAACAGCGGTTGTCCAGCCTGAAAGCCTTCAGTTTTGGCACCATGAGCTGGATGGAAGAGAAACCGTGATGAGAGGGAAAAGGAAAAATAAAGGAAAAACAGAAGGAGGGAAAGTGGTGGTGTTTAATGGGTGACTAGTTGTGGCCGCCGTGCTGCTTGGTGGAGTCCGTGTCCGCGTCAGAGGTGATGTTCTGTTCTTCGTCCTCGGTTTTCAATCGTTTGCTCTCCGGCGGCTCGCTTGCGTTTTCACCGTTCTGCCTCTTCGTGGGGAGAGAGGCGGACGCCGAGGCGTGAGCGGCCAACATGTGTAACGGACTCGACACTGGAGACGGACAGAAAGAGACATTTAACATAAGTCTTAAAGTGCATTAAATTAATGAATATAATCATGCAGTTAGGATAAAACAAATGAACACACTTCTACTTTGCTGCGAATAGCGCGAATGATTTCAATGCTAAGTCAATGTAAAGACGCGTTACGCGCGTAAAAAATTTTGTGCCGCGAATGAGGTGTGGAGCGCGGCGCGGAAGACGCGAATACGTCAAGTTCGCGCGAATTGAACGTCTGGCGAGTTACGCGCAAATGTGCCATTTGTGCATTCACGCGTTTGACGTGAATTCGCGTCTGCCGCCCGAGTTAAAAAAATATGAAGTTTGGTGTGAATTCGCGCGTCGTTAACCAATCAGGAGCCTAGCTGCTTGCTCACGTGGTGAATGCTTCAATGAATTATTTTGTAATATGATGTGGTTCTAATGCACAATAAAGCAAATATTTTATCACTTAAAACATTATTTCTATATACGAGACATGCTCATTTTGTATTGAATGTTATTCGTTCCATATCTAGATTATATGAAATAGTATTGTGATGTAAAGACAACCAACATATGTGCATAAGTTCCTGTCTGGACGTGAGGGAGAGAAAACAAATAAAAAAAAAAAAAAAATCACAGGACAGGTTAATAACTTTTGGAAGCTGGCTCTATTTATCATCATCAAAAAAAAAAAAAAAAAAAAAAGACAACTAGATTAGGTGGATGAGGGCGAGGGAAACAGGGCAACAGGTCATCAAACTGAGCGCGGGACAGGCGGAGGTACTGCTGACAGCGGCCGTCATCAACTAGCCAAACGGTTCGCCTCCGAAGGGTCCGGTGGACACAAATACGGCGACGATGATCCCCAAGCCGGTGAATCTCTCGATAAATGCTCGATCAACATAAACAAAGATGGCCGTCAACGGGTTTTGGTTTTGACGCGCGAGATGCGCGTAATTTTCGCTTCAAACTTTTCATTTTACCTGCGTCAGTTTCGCTCTTGACGCGCGAATTAACACAAAGTGGTCAAGCGTCAAACTAGACGCAGTAGACGCGAATTTGACGCGCTATTCGCGTCCGGTGTGAACGTAGCTAACTACAATATTTCAACTTAAGTGTTCACATCCTCATAGAGCTCGTAATTACAACTTGTAAGCTGGGAATTATCGGAGAGCTCCTATTTGTACCAGGTGACCATATATATATAAATATATATAAGTGCTGTCAAACGATTAAAATATTTAATCGCATTAATGTCGCATATACTGTGTTCAACGTTTACCTGAGTTAGCCTGGCTCTGTATTGCCGTGGCAATAGGCATTACATGAGTGCCATTTTGGGTGATGGCTTTGATTGGCAGTTGATGCTGACCCAATGGGGCTTGTTGCACTATGGTAACCGTTTGAAGGGGCGTGGCTCCAGCGCTGCTCTGAATGATCCTATTGGCTGAGCCTATAGAGGCGTGAGTGATGCCTGGAACAGACTCTACCTTGACTAAAGAGAGACAGAACACATGTTTGTTACTAACGTTATCTGAAGAAATGAAAACCAGTTCACGTTCCTTGACCCGAGCTAGTCACCTTTGACCTCCTCGTACTCCCCGTTCTCCACCGGCTCCGTCTTGATGGCGTTCTGCAGGTTGGCTCCGCCCAGGGCACTGACGGTCATCGCAGGGATCTGGTGGACCACGTGCACTGTTTGCATCAGCGGCTGCGCACACGTGGAGGACGTGACGGGGGTGGCCAGCGCGTACGTCACCGGCTTCATCGACTGGGTCATCGGGCGCTGGACCGCGATCAGGACCGGCTGGGTGTTCATGGGAGACACTGAGAGAAAGAGAGAGAGACACTTAGGGATCTTATGTCAACTGATATATGCTACTGATGCAGATCCTGACTGGTACCAGTAAGAGGTTATGTTTGACAAAGACGAAAGACAAAGGGAGTCCACAATTGTACTTTAATCTAATATACAATATCGATGCAATGATTCTGATACATACAGATAAAAAATGCATGTTTCATATTTATTTTTATTATTTATATGAAAATAAAGTAGTGATTTATGTTAAGACAAACAAACATAATTAGTTGTCTACAATTTCACTGTAAACTAAACAATATCGATCCACAGATTCTGACTGATACAGATGAAAACTGTTTATTAGTTTTTATTATTATTATGAAAACAAACTGTTTATTATTTTGAGGCTCAAAAACAAACAAACAAACAAACAAATTATTAGTAGTCTACAATTTTACTGCAAACTAAAACAATAGTGATGCACAGGATGAAAACTGCAAGTTTATTATTAGAAATTCATATGAAAACCGTGTTTATTATTTATGTTAAAGCTAATAAAACAACAACAAACAAATAATTAGAAGTCACTGTCGAACTAATAAACATTGATGCAGATTCTGACTGATACAGAAGAAAACTGTGCTATTATTTATTAATATGAAAACAAATAGTTTATTATTTAAGGCTCAGAATAAAACAAACAAACTAATAAGTTTATAGTGTAATTATAGACTACTAAACAATATTAATGCACAGATTCTGACTGAAAACATAAAAAGGGTAGTCTATAATATTACAAAATCATCTAAATCAGACCAATACAAATACTAATGATAAAAAATAATATACTTACTATGAAAAAGAAATATATATATAAATAGGTTTCAAAGCATTAACAGCAGTTGTAAAAAATATATTTTTTTAAAAGTATATACACACACACACATACAATATACTATATATATATATATACACAAATGTTAAACCACTGTTAATGCTTTGAAACAAACAAACAAAAAATTCTAATGTCAAGAAATGAAAGCTTCAGATCATGAATCTGAGCCCAAGTGAATGTTTGTTCATCTGTGACGGAGTACCTGGGGTGTTCTGGGTAAAACGGGCCTCCTGAATCACAGCTAGTTTGGGTTGGGCAGCAGCAGCAGCAGAAGGGGGAGGAGCCGAGGCGGGCTCGGGCTCCATGGGAACCGGTGAGCCTTCGCGTGATAGGCTGTCAGGAGTCTGGACGCCGCTGGAGTGGGCGGAGAGAACGCCCGCGTGATTGGGTGACGCCGGGGCGCTCCTGTCAAACAAACACAAACACATCAGGACACATCTCACACACACACACACACTACCCCGCACAAGATTGGGCCAGCAAGATTTTTGGACTTAAAAGTAACTAATACTTCAACAAAAGTGATTTCAAATAAATGCGGTTCTTTCAAACTTCCTATTAATCAAAGAATCCTAAAAATATATATTAATCAGCACAACTGTTTTCAACACTGATAATAATAAATAATCATAAATGTTCCTTGATCATCAGATATCTGAAGGGTCATGTGACACTGAAGATTGGAGTAATGATGCTGGAAATTCAGCTTTGATCAAAGGAATAAATTACACTTCGACATATATTCACATAGAAAACTGATATTTTTCACAATATCATCATAAGTCTTCTTTCAAGACCCCAACTTCTTAAACAGTGTTCAATGCAACATTTAAGATAATCATAACTAGCGCTTATGACAAAAATAAAGATTTAGTGACATTTTTACAGCAGAAATGTGTTAAACTTGTGCTCTGTAAATAAATGTTTCTAGTTGTGTGAGTTAGTGCCAGACCGATATATCGGCAGGCCGATATTATCGGCCGATATTAGGCATTTCCCAAACTATCGGTATCGGCCGGTATAATGGCCGATAAATGAATATTTCAAAAATAAAATAAAAAAACGTTGTTACTGTGTAGTTGACTGACTGTCCTTTTAACTTTTGACAATGTGACTTAAGTATTTATTTAATAGCACATGACAGTTATAGCAATGAGACATATCATCTCTCAAGGCCTGTTATATTGAAAATATATTGTATCTTTTACAATTTGTAGTATGACGTTATCCATTGCTAAATTATGACTAGCTAACCACAAAGCTAGCTAATGCCACTATCATCAGTGGAAGACCGCTAACGTTAACATAATGGGCTTTGGTTCCTCTGTCCTGTTGTGAAAATTAAAGAAACAATTTTTTTTGTAAAATGTATTATCATATTATTTTAGTTAAAACTCATTCATAACTACAAATAACTAATGTTAGGGAAATCTGTTAATGTTTTGTTGCGCGTTTCTGAAAAAAAATAATAATATCGGCCGATATATCGGAATATCAGATTTTAAAACCAACAAATGTTTGTATCGGTATCGGCCTTCAAAATCCTTTATCGGTCGGGCCCTAGTGTGAGTGTCATGAGACGAAGGCTGGTGTAGACCTGGACGAGAGGGGTCCCAGCGGGGTCCTGAAGCAGGGGACGCCCCGCGGCCTGCGTTTCCTGAAGGCCTGCTCCACCAGCTTGCCCTCGGACGACGGGTCGATCCTCCAGAACGAACCCTTGCCCGGCTCCTCCTGCGAGCGCGGGACTTTGATGAAGTACCGATTCAGGGACAGGTTGTGACGAATCGAGTTCTGAAACAGAGACATTATTCACTCCGTCAACTGAAGACTTCATCCAATATTAGGGGTGCACGATATATCGGCCACCATATCGGTATCGGCCGATATTTGCTCATTTTTATGTTATCGGCCCGATAATAAAATGTGGCTGATATATTAAAGCTGATAAATAATGAATTATTTCCTTCAACACTTGGGACACTTAAGATGCGCATTGTTCAATATGATTGATCTTAATTGCTTGAAATATAATTGAAAATATAGTTAAGTGCAAAATGAGCTGCCATATCGGCTACATGAAATTATAACGAGAACATTACAATTGTGTGATTGGGAAATGTATTTTAATTGTGAGACTTTTGTTTTTGCAATCAGGCTTTCAAAAATTATATAAAAATTGGATTTAGATTTATCGGGCGATATATCGGTTATCAAATATAAAGAATTATCGGTTATCGGTATCGGCCAAAATGTTCATATCGGTGCATCCCTATCCAATATGATTCAGACACCTTCAATATTTCTCACATTATCGGTTTATTCACTATAGTTTAGGAAATGGTAATAAAATATGACAAGAATTGAATTGTGTTGAATATGAATATGAATTGTGTTGAATATCTGTCAGACTACACAATTAGATAATACACATTTATCTCAAGCGATGCTTACTTTTGTTCAGTCTGTGTGTAAAAACGTCACATTAGCAGTTAAAAAACAAAACACTTCAGCAAAACACAGCCAGATCGAAGTGTCTGAATAATATTTGGTCCCAAATTGATATGAATTTCACTGGTGGTCACTGTATGAGGAATGTAACCACTAGTTAAATATCAAAAATGATATCTGGTGTTTTTGGTTTGACTGTATATAACACACACAGAGAGTAAGAGAGAGCATCACCTTAAAAATGCGACAAACTTCAGAACTCGTGGAGCGCCTGAAATGCTTTATGTTTGCCAGATATTGTGGATGATTGACTAACCCTGTGAACAGCCTCATCTCTGGTTGATCTGGTATGTGTGTGTGTGTGTGTGTGTGTGTGTGTGTGTTACTGACCTGCCAGCCCTTGTCTGCCGTCCTGTAGTACGGGTAGTTCTTGGTGATGTGTGTGTAGATGCCGTTTAGTGTTAACTGCTTGTCCTGCGCCATCGTGATCGCCTGCACGATCAACTGAGCGTACGAGTACGGGGGCTTGGAGTCGTCCTGGAGAGAGAGAGAGAGAGAGAGATTTGACCACGAACTTCAGCTCGTTCAGAGTCGTTTATACACTATTATACACTACCGGTCAAAAGTTGGGAATACTTATGATTTGTTTTTAATCAAGCCTTTTATGCTTAGCAGGGCAGCATTTATTTGATCAAAACTACAGTAAAAACTGTAATACTGTGAAATATTAACAGTGTTTCCCCTACCATTGTTTTTCACCCTAAAATGCTGACGAAATCCAGTCATAAAAAAAGGATTTTACTGTATATTTGAGGAATAGAAAGCGGTTCAGTACACTTGAAATAAAAATCGCGATATAGACTAGTGTGTGTGAATATTAAACCACAAATACTATTTAAATACGAATCCTGTTTGTATGAATCGTATGTTCCGTGTGAATGAATAGTGCAGCCCAGAGCCGTTAAATATGAATATGTTTTTCAACGGCTTTGCCGATTTATTTACCGCACACACACACATACACTGAAGACACACGTGTGACGCTTGCGCTGTTTTTTTGCCTATATGAAGACAGAAATTATTGATCTTCCTCTCCAGGCTCTAGATCCACTCTGAAAGTCACTTCGTGATCATTTAACCGCTTCATTTGTGAAACTATTTATCATGACAAACACACAGAAACTCCAAAGAGCTTCACGGCAACCCGTCAAAATAAAAGTTCGGTTTAATTTGACAGAAATATATTACTGTTGTACATTAGAAATAGGAAATGTCCAGATGTAATAATACATTAACACTAATACGAATAAATTATGAATTTTTTAAAACAAAACTGAATTTAAGGAATAATCCATGTTTTAATTTTGAACGTTAAAGCTCATTGTGCAGCACATTATTTGACAAAAAGTTTATGATAAAATTAGTGTTTTATGGCTTTTATTACCAGCAAAAACATATATCATATATCTATATATTTAAAAAAAAAATAATAATACATGATTTGAATTATTATACATTCTATTTGATGTATAATAATAAAAAAAATTACATGCCCGCTCCGCTACAGTAGCAGGTAGTGTACTTTTACCCCCCCCCCCCAAAATTTATTCAAATATATTTTATATAATATATTTTAAATCTAAAATGTAATTTATTCCTGCGATCAAAGCTGTATTTTCCACATGATCGTTCAGAAATCATTATGATCTGATGATCATAATGATACATTTATGATTATTATCAGTGTTGAAAAAAACAGTTTTGCCGATTAATATTTTTCTTGAAACCTTGATACCTTTCTTTCAGAATTATTGGCTGAATAGATATAAAAGAACAGCATTTATTTGAAATAGAAAACATTTGAAACATTAAAAGTTTGTAACGTCACTTGATTTAATGCATCCTTGCTGAATTAGAGTATTAATCAATTATTATTATTTTAAATCTCACCAACCCTAAACTTTTCACAAAACTAGAATCAGCACAACCATTTCCAACACTGATAATAATCAAAAATGTTTCTTGAGCATCAGATCATCATATTAGAGTGATTTCTGAAGGATCATGCGACACTGAAGAAATAAAATACATTTTAACATAATATTATAATAGAAAACACTTATTTCAAACAGTAATTTCTCCAATTTTTTCTGTTCCCATAAAAATTCTCATACAAATGAATGCAGCCTTGTTGAGCATAAGAGACTTGTTTAAACCGTTCCCCAAACTTGAGTCCGGTAGTGTCGCTCCTCGTGAGGTTGGGCACCTTCGGGCTGTCTCCTTCTGACGCCTCCTTGTCGTTCTCGGACTGAGAGTTGTCGTTCATGAGCTGCAGGTCCGGCACGATTCGGCCCAGCCTGTAGCCGGAGGACCCCGCGCCCCGCGGACTGGACGGGCACGAGTTAGCAGCGCTGAGGGACACACACACACACACACACAGAATACATTACCATACACTCCCAAAATCATCTAGTGAAACGGGCCGATGCGAACAGATGGAAGGAGGAGGTTTTCCAGAACAGGAAACTGCCTCATTAACGTGGGAGCCAAACTCAATCAAATCACTCCATAAAGGACACACAGCTGCAGACACACACTCGAGCGCAGACACTCAAACACCACCAACATCAGCGCTTCAGTCTCAACTCGCCTTGAAGCTACACAGAAACACTTTTAACTTTTCAACCCGAGTGAGTGTGAATGAGAGCGAGTGTGCGAGAGTGAGCGAGAGAGTGTGTGAGCGAGTGTAAGCGAAAGAGTGACCGAGAGTGAGCGAGTGAAAGTGAGCAAGTGAGAGTGTGAGCGAGCGACCGAGAGTGAGTGGGCGAGCGAGTGAAAGTGAGAGAGTGAGCGAGCAAGTGAGTGTGAGGGAGTGTAAGCGAGAGAGTGACCGAGAGTGAGCAAGTGAAAGTGAGCAAGTGAGAGTGAGCGAGCGAGTGAAAGTGAGAGTGAGCGAGTGAGTGTAAGTGACAGAGTGAGCGAGTGAAAGTGAGCAAGTGAGAGTGAGCGAGCGAGTGAAAGTGAGAAAGTGAGAGCGAGTGGCCGAGTGAAAGTGAGCAAGTGAGAGTGAGCGAGAGTGAGCGAGCGAGTGAAAGTGAGAAAGTGAGAGCGAGTGAAAGTGAGAAAGTGAGAGCGAGTGACCGAGTGAAAGTGAGCAAGTGAGAGTGAGTGAGTGAGAGTGAGCGAGCGAGTGAAAGTGAGAGTGAGCGAGTGAGTGTAAGTGACAGAGTGAGCGAGTGAAAGTGAGCAAGTGAGAGTGAGCGAGCGAGTGAAAGTGAGAAAGTGAGAGCGAGTGACCGAGTGAAAGTGAGCGAGCAAGTGAAAGTGAGAAAGTGAGAGCGAGTGACCGAGTGAAAGTGAGCAAGTGAGCGAGCGAGTGAGTGTGAGTGTGTGTGAGCGAGAGTCACCGAGAGTGAGCAAGTGAAAGTGAGTGAGAGTGAGCGAGCGAGTGAAAGTGAGAAAGTGAGAGTGAGAGAGAGAGTGAGCGAGCGAGTGTAAGCGTAAGTGAGAGAGTGACCAAGAGTGAGCGAGCGTGAGTGTGTGTGAGCGAGAGAGTGACCGAGAGTGAGTGAGTTAGCGAGTGAAAGTGAGCAAGTGAGAGTGTGAGTGAGCGAGCGGCCGAGAGTGAGCGAGCGAGAGAGTGTGTGTGAGCGATAGAGTGACCGAGTGAGTGAGAGTGAGCGAGCGGCCGAGAGTGAGCGAGCAAGAGAGTGTGAGTGACCGATAGAGTGACCGAGTGAGTGAGAGTGAGCGAGCGGCCGAGAGTGAGCGAGCGATAGAGTGACCGAGTGAGTGAGAGTGAGCGAGCGGCCGAGAGTGAGCGAGCGATAGAGTGACCGAGTGAGTGAGAGTGAGCGAGTGAAAGTGAGCAAGTGAGAGTGAGCGAGCGAGAAAGTGTGAGTGTGTGTGAGCGAGAGAGTGACCGAGAGTGAGCGAGTGAAAAAGTGTGAGTGTGTGTGAGCGAGAGAGTGACCGAGAGTGAGCGAGTGAAAGTGAGCAAGTGAGAGTGAGAGCGAGAGAGTGAACGAGAGTGAGTGAGAGTGAGCAAGTGAAAGTGAGCGAGCGAGAGAGTGTGTGTGAACGAGAGTGACGGAGAGTGAGCGAGTGAAAGTGAGTGAGAGAGTGTGTTAGTGAGTACCTGATGGTGCCGGTGGGCGAGGGCAAGGGGCTCATGAGGTGAGCGATGTTATCGGGAATGTTGATGGTTAAAGGGGAGATCTGTGGCTGAACCACTTTCACAGGAGACTCCGGTTCCCTCTTCTCGCGCTTGACGCTCGCCAGTGCCGTGAACGTGATTTTGATGTTCGTACTGGGGAACCGAAATGTGCACCTGAGAAAGAGAGAGACAATTATCAACTAAAGAGATATAATCCTCATGGATCAAACAAGCATCAACATGAAGCCAGGAAGGGGAACAGCAGCCAAAACAAAGATTCACACTTTCAAAACACATGGGTGTGTGTGTGTATATGGTGGAAAACAGGGCGTTTAACATTTTGAAGAGGGTCTGAAGTGACAATATTCATTGCGTATAAATGTTTGAAAAACAATTAATGCATAAAAACTGCTTGCGTTTCATAGATGAGGTGTAGTGAATAAGCTCCTGTAGGGATATTAAAGTTGTTTACATGCAAAAGGAAACCACAGACACAGGCAAAACTCTAGGTGTGTCCACATTTGCCTGATAAGAGCACAGTTCACAGCGTTTATGTTTACATGACCTTATGTGCAGTCGTTTAATAAGTGTAATCGGTGTGCGATTATTAGACGCACGTAAACACCCCTGATGTGTTTCAGACACTGGTTCTCTTATGACCAAGACGACTGTGGCAGTAAAGCTCAGGAGTATAAGTGGATCTCCAAGCGATGCTAAAATTAGACGCCCCTCGATGAACTAATATTCAGTCTCAACACCAACAGCCCTCGTCCACGAAAACATGACACGGCTCACACTGAAAACAGTTATTGTAGCTTTGCAAATCACAATGCACACAATAATTACAAAAAATATCATTTTTCTTGATACATTTCACCATCCTAAACTCACGATACCAAATGAATGCGATACTCCAAGATATATGATAAAAGCTTAAAAAAAGAAAACTGTTGATTAAAATGCTAAATTTGGTTTTATGGCACTTTTCCACTGCATAGTACGGTAGTGTTGTCAAAAAACTCGGTACTTCGGTACCAAGTCGGTACTAAAAAAAAAAAAAAATTTTACGGTACCAGCTTTTCTAGGTACCGAGTACCAGGTTAATCCAGTTCTGTTCTAGACGCGATGTCTGAAACGTGCACAGTTGCGTCCTCTTCATAACGCTGATATGGCTCTCTCTCTCTGAATCCACTTGTTGAAACGAAAGGAGGAAAGAGCCACATATGGAAATATTTGGGATTAGGCTAATGTCACGTTGCCATAAGAGGCCGATTACATGCAAATTCGCAATTTCAAATATAGGCGCGATTCAAGCGCGCTCATAATAAAAACTCGTTGGCGTTGCATAGCAACGACAGACGCCGCGTGAGAGCAAGCGCTTTGGAAAGAATAAGCACGCGCAAAAATATAATTAAAAAACACGCGCGACATGTGAACAGCCTCTAAAGTGCTTTCGGGGTAGTTTTACGAGTACATGAACACAGTAGTATCTACCCGACACCAGAGTACTATGGTATTAGTATTGTCATTTAATGTCAGTGCCAGTTCTAGACGTATTCTTGCCTTTATAACTCAGCAGTTTTAAAAAGCCTTTTTAAAATTAAATATGAATGCAGTTTTAGATTAATAAAAGGACAGTCAAGTCAAATAAAACATGTTTTATGGTAATGCTACAAAGATACCATTCATCAACATTACTTAGTTATCAACACATTGAGTGAACAATATATTTTTACAACATTAATTAATGTTTGAAAATGTTATTTATTACAAACACCTGATTGTTCATGTTTGTTCACTTAATTCATTGTGCATTAAATAAATAATGGATTAAAACTTTACAAACAACTTTAAAAATGTGTTAGTGTATACTATTGTTTATTTTAGGTCATTTTATCTAATCTTTTTCTAAAGTGTTTATAAAACAAATGTACAGTTTCCATACTTGTAACCGTGATAAACACTTAAATATATGTAAATTTAAACTAAGCTTTGGTACCGAAATTGGTACCGAGAACCGTGGCGTGAATTTTAACTGGTATCGGTACCGAATACTGAAATTTTGGTACCGTGACAACACTATAGTACGGTTCGGTTCGGTACGGCATGCTTTGGCGTTTTTCCACTGCATGGTACAGTACGGTAAGGCTTGCTTTAAATGATACCTGGTCTGTTGAGGTTCCAAGGGTACCATACCGTGTAGAGCCAGCTAGCGTTAACATTAATGAGCTTGGAAACCACAATGAACTTTTTCTGCCTAAATAAAGTAATGATTACTGTATTTATAACTAGCATATCTCTAGTTACCGTCCCTGCATTGTAAAATGTAAGTTAGACTTACGAGGAGTGAACATTTAGACATAGAGAAAAAGTATCAAACGTATCTTGAGCATAAAAGTTAGCTTTTCTTTTACACGTGTGTGAAATCAAACGACGCCAAGACTGTCGTTCTGTAATGGATTTAGAATCGCTAAATAGTAGGTTTTAGGAGGCAGGCAGCAACTGATGATTGAAAATGGTTTGATGTAGCTTGATGGAAAGAATTTAAAAAGTGCAGGTAAAGGGATAAGCAAGCTGACATTGTAATTATAAGATAGCTTATAAGGCAATGTAGGGACTAATTATTATTTTATTTATCAGAACTTTAACATATTTTCATGTTCCTCTGTTCTGTTGTGACAATAAAAGAAACAAGTTTCTTTTTAAAATGCGTAAATAAATAGTCTTGGACATCTTGTTGGAAACCCAACGCATCCTGTGCGTGTAAATAGAGACACCAGAATAACAATATTCATGATTCTCAAGCTGGAAATACTGAATTATTGTAGACAAATATGTTTTCACTCCATCACTGATTAGATATATTTAAAATAATGCAACTTTTTACTGGTAATATCAGACCATTGCATTATTATTAGGGCTGGGTATCGTAACAAAATGTTTGATACCGATACCAATACCTTGACTTCGATACTGGAATTTTATGTAACCAGTTAACAATTTAATAATACCTACATATTTTATTTTATTTTTCAGTTTGTTGATTTTTTCACACTCATATTTTGACATGTAAAAAAGTCTGGCACATAGGTACACTTTGGATCATTTCCACATATTTTCTATCCATCTGGGTTGGGACGCTTACACGCACACACACACTCACGTGCGATGAGCTACGTCTATGAGCAGCCACATAAACTAGTGTTTTTCGCCACAGCCTATCATACTGCGTGCTTATTGTTTCACTGACATTGACGAGATTAACCACTTGGGTACCGAAATTTGGAACCGAAAAACTAGACATGTTTCGATACTCGGTAGTACCGAGGCAATTCGGTCGGTACCTAAAAAGTAGGGATGCACGATATATCGGCATCGGCCGATATATGTTCATTTTTAATGTTATCGTTATCGGCTTGGTTAGAAAATGTGTCTGATATATTAAAGCCGATAAATAATGTATTATTCCCTTCAGCTGAGACACTTGTTGAGCACTGTTTATGCTTTTGAATTTCTTGAAATATGATTGAAATCTCTTCAAAAAAATGAAAATACGGTTCGGTACAACTTGTGCAACGCAAATCTGTGATATTAGCTATACAACACTATAATGAGAACATCATTATAATTGTGCGCTTGGGACATGGATTTAATTGTGAGACTTTAATTGTGAGAGTCAAAATTAGATAAAAATTTGGATTTAAGTTTATCGGCCGATATATCGGTTATCGGCTTTCAAATATAAAAAATATCGGTATCGGGCAAAATTTTCATATCGGTGCATCCCTACTAAAAAGTACCGAACTCAGTACCCAGCCCTAATTAATACATTATATTCAACATTATATACAGTTGTTTAATGTAGTACTGACACTAAAACTCACTCAGTATTTTCATGTTGGGTGAATTATACATAGTCACAATCCATGATACATATTATCGAATTTTTGTATTGCGACAATATATTATTACACCCCTATTCAAAAAACATCACAATTCTCCCCAAATAAACGCGGTTGAAAAGTCTTTATTTAAAAACAAAAGTTAATTATACCTTTAACTTATATGCACAAATCCAGCAATAAACAAGAATTTTTCTCAACTAAGCGACTATCGCTTCAAGTTGCTCAAAGTTATGACACTATTACTGACAAAATAAAAAAATTCACAGCATTTTAATATCCCCTTAATTTCAACCTGTAAAACAGAGGACAGAACATAAAGAAAGCTGTCTTAGAAACACGTAAGTTTTGAAACACGCACACACTCGTTTTCTTTTAGCGTCACGGTCCATATGGTTGGCACTAGGTGACGTGTTTTTGTGCCAAGCCTTGTCCTAAACTTTGTGCCAGGCCCCTGCAGCCCTGGCACACACACATCACACCCAGCGTATTCAATTATCCCAGAATACAGCGGAAGACTTCGCTTATTCACTAACAAATGAACGGAGGATTCAATCCTGCTCTCGTTCAGAAACAGAGACGGCACTCGTACGTGTCTGGAATAGTTGCCAACAACATTAAGACTCGGAATTAAAACGCGAGGAGCTGATCTGAAACCAGTTTCAACGTAAATATACATTCTTCAGGCTGCAACATACAATCTGATGCTTGTTATAGCCCATACGCATTTTGATCCATTTCAGTGACATTTTAAATATTATTTGTGTTTGTATCTATCTTTGTTGACTAGTTTTGCACATTATTTTTAGCTTTCGTTCCTTAAAACACAGCACCAATTTGATGATTTAATCAGGGGAAAAAAAACGCAGCAACAAAACCACAAACTAACATTTTGCATGTTAAATTAAAACAAAACCTTGTTCTTTTATTTATTTTTCTTCGTTTTAGTTCCTTCGCAAACTCCTTTTATTCTTTAGGTAACGACACTAATTTTCCTTTTCATTACGCTAATTTCATTTCATTACACTGGTATTTTCCAGTAGATATAGGTGTTGATATTGCTATAACGCTTTACATTAAGGTTTCATTTGTTAACATAAGTCCATGATATAGCAAATATGGCCAAAAAATAAAAATAAAAATTTAAAAATAATTTATTTACCTTGATTAATGTCAGTTTATAATACAATTCCTCATCATTTATTCATGTTAGTTCATTAACTAAACGCAGAGATTGGCCTAACTAAGGTTAAGAAATGATAAAAGTAGTGCGCATTGTTAGTTACACAAATTGTAAAGTGTTTGCAACCAAACCTGCTCTTGATTAGAGTCTGACGGAAAATGTGGCACAAACTACACTACCTAATTAGACGGACTTATAAACAAAAAAGCTAAATTGTTCACATCCAGCAAGACAAACGATAAGAATACCACATGATCTGACAGATAAACTCGGGTCCTCCAGGCTTCTCCCTCAGTCAAACACACCGGCGTATCAACAACATCTGCGGGACATTTCTGCGGTAATGAGGCCATTCCTTCAGCTCGTGTTGCTGAAAACAGGATTCTTTCACTTCCAGCGGGATTTTGATGTTTTACACCACAGTGATTTACAGAAACTCCTCTCCAGGCTAACCACAACATTCCCTGAAACTAAACCGCAAAAACTACAAATGCAGAAATATTCATGATCAAGACATCACAATCATGTTGATGAGCTCCAATGACCAACAAAATCTACACAAACACTCTGTATATCGTTAACTGAAACTATTGTGTTAATTGAAATTAAACTTTAATAAAATAAAGATATATGCCTAGAACTTTAAATGTTGCCTTGGCAACCAACTGAAATACATTCAAGATAAACCACTAAAAATGACTAACTGGAAATATATAATTAACACTGAAATACAGCTGGAGAAATTAAAATAAATTAAACCTAAATGGCAAAATTACAAGTATAAAACAAATAAAAATGACAAACTACTGAAAATTAAGCTATAATTATAAACTATAATATATCGTGTATAAATAATACTAATATCATTTACAAACACAAGACTTGAAAAACTAAAAGTGCAGCCGTTTTTGACAAGTACGTTTCAGAGAAGAAAATAACCACTCTCTCAATAAACCTTCATTAATCTTTGCCAGGTGCTTTTGTCGTTATATCCAACAATTGTTTTGTTGATGCAAATGTAATTAAGCATTCAGGGTGAAATCTTAACTGTGTTTCTGCTCCAAGCAGCCATTTCAAGCACAATTCAGTCATGGCAACTACCAGGGGCTCTTTAAAACAGGAATGCTGGGATCTCAACCCCACACATTCCTCCCTGTGGGTGGTGTGTGTGTGTGTGTGTGTGTATGAGTGAGAGAGATCCGAACAGACTTGTTCCTGCATATCTACTTTGCGTCTCTCCCACGATACCCGAAAAACAAACAAAGATTCTACAAAAATCCACTAGTGATCTCATTCATGATTTGCTCAAACTTTGGTGTGTTTTCCTGTTAATGTGTAAAAAAAATCATGTCTAAAAAGTGTTTAAAGCACTCAAGCCCCGTCCACACTACTGCGTTTTCGTTTATAAACGGATAATTAAAACGAATACGATCACCGTCCACACCAGCGTTTTATCTGAATTGATCTCCGTCTACATTAAAACGACTGAAAACGCGGATCACGTGACCATTCACCAACACTGGGCATGTGCGTGGCTGGCCAATCAGGGAAGGACACGTCATGACTGATGACACCCAATCATAGAGCCTCTGCATCAGCGTTTCTAAACTCCTCCGTTTTAGGTCTTGTATTTTCAGTTTTAGTCTGGACGGGAGGTGCAAACGTAGCAAAAGGTCTCCGTTTTTAAACGAAAACGCAGTAGTGTGGGCGGGGCCTCGGTCTTATGGCGTTGTCCATTACTAGTACCAGCTTGACTCGGCTCGCTTTTCGCTCCATTTTCCATTGCAGACAGTACCTTCTTAATTAGTACCCGGTCGTCATAGCGATGCCATGAACGTAATCTTATACGCGAGTATACGAATCTTATACAAAGGAAAGTCTGCACCTCCTCGTTTGAACACGGCGTATTCTTCTGAATCGCCATAATAACAGTAAGTTTAGTAACTATCTCTGGTCAAACTATTTAAAAATGGCGGGGTTATTCTGGAGACCCCATCTGGCGCGTGTAATGATGATGTGACGATTCTCTCTGACCAATCAGCAGTTGGCATTGTTTTCAAGTCACGTTTTAGCACCGGCTCAGAACCACGCCGGAGGTGGTACTAAAAAAAGTACCCGAAAGCAGGAACAGGTACGAGTTTTACACAGTGGAAAACCAAACAAAGGCGAGTCTAGTCGAGCTGGTACTGTGTAGTAGAAAAGCGCCATTAAGGCCCGTACACACCGTGACGAATGTCAGCGCGCGTTATTCGTCAGCGTTTTTCAACACGTTTTTTTGTGTTCACACCCAAACGATTTTCGCTGACGATGAGCCGAGTGAACATGCAAATCCATTCCCTGACATTAGATGGCGCCAATTTGCTCTGCAATACCACTCCATATCAGTATTCTTTTATCAAGATGTTTGTAGTCCCTGTCACGTTTGTCATTAGGGGTGGTTAATCTGTCTGATTTCCCGATTCAATTCGATTACGATTATTGAAGTCCCGATTCGATTACAGTCGATTTTCGATTATTAACGATTCTCGATTACCGATTATTGATTTTCCATTTCACAACAGTAAACGAAAATACACTAGATCAACATATGATTATATTAGCAGCAGCAACATTTTGGTATTAATTGCACTTTTTATTTGTTTGATATTCATTGAAAATATAATGATGGTTAGTGAGGACATGCAAACATGCTTGTTATCTACTACTTAGGCAACTCATTATCTTTACATTTATTAACTTTACATTTTTTTTCAAAAGCAATTTTGTTGCATTATAATGCAAATGCACCTGGTTATTAATTGACAGCATTAAAATGTATTTTGTGATTTCCTTCAATTGAAAATATTTGAAGCAAGTTTGGGGGACTTGAAGGGCACCCGATTCAGAGAATCACCCAGAAATTCAAAAGAACAGCATTTATCTGAAATAGAAAGCTTTTGTAACATTAAACAATACCGTTCAAATGTTTGGAGTCAGAAAGATTTTTTATTAAATTTTTTGGGCAAAAGAAAAAAGAAATCTATACTTTTATTCATCAAGGATAAATTAAGTTGATCAAAAGTTAAAGTACAAGACATTTATAATGTTACAAATCGATTATCTGAATCTTTTGTGTGTGACTATAAATAATTTGCTTTAAAAGTACAAATTAATGACCCATAAAGAATTAATGCACAATATATTTTATTAACATTACAAAGAACGACCAGGAAAATAAATGTGTGCCTGAACTAGGAGCATACTTGTAGTAAATAAATAATATAACGACTGGTGCAGCCGAGTGTTTTTCCTCCTCTGGCTGGAAAGGTGTCATATGGCTTATCATATTTGTCGTGTTTCCGTCGTTGGTTTTATTCCACAAAGCGTACAACTAGTGCGGCTCTTGTCCAGCTCCTTTCCCCCTTCAACTTCAGAAGCCAAAATATTTCCACACGTCAGCTTTTAACCTAACAAGGAAGGTGTTTGGATCTCGCGTTCCATCTCATCTCTGTTATGTGCACGCCACAGACGGTCCCGCCACTGCACTTCCGCGCTTCAGAGTTCCGTCTTTCGCGTTCCGTCAATATTACGTTATTATAAATACATATCAAAAAAAAAAAATTGAAATCGATTTTTTGACATTTGTGAATCGATTCAGGATCGTCCACGTCCGCATCGCGATGCATCGAGAATCGATTTTTTTCCCCACCCCTATTTGTCATGTAGTTCTTTATGTTCTAGCACCAACGAGAACAGCAGCTCTATATTCATCTTGCCTCGCATCTTCCTCGTCTTATTTCTTCCTGGTTGTGTAGACGGCGACACTACTTGGCGTAGATCTTCTCCGTTACGTATGTTTGCTCGGCAAGACCGTTTTGTGTTTGAGCGCCCCCAAGTTGTGTTTTACTGTAACTTCAGAAGCTCCAAACACGTGAGAAAAGCACCAATCTCATTGGTCGGATAGTTTTTGACGTGGCGCGTCAAACTAAAAAGTGAACCCGAGGCGTTTTTTGAATAAATGACGCTTTTTGGCTTTTTCTGTGTCGGTGTGCAATCACATTGGCGCCCTTTGTTTAGTCACGAGGCGTTAAACGTCGGCGTTAAATTAAATAGAGCTGCAACATGCAGTGTTTCAATGTGGCCAATCAATACAGAGTTACAAACTCCATCACAACTGCATCACAACTTTAACCATCAGATGTTAAGCTTTATTTTAGTCTATGTGGCGAGGCATTCAAGTTAAACACAAAACATGAGGAACAATCTTTTGCAAGTACACAAAAGGAAGAAAAGGTACTTGTCGTAACAAAAATACATACATTTTAATGAAATAATAAAAGAGTTTAATTGGCGTTATGAAATATTTTCGGCTTGTTCAGCTTCAATAGTGTAAGAGACTCAACAGAACCGAGTTAGTGGAGTCTAAATCTAGATCACGTCATCAGCCGGGGTGTATATGCTCAAAGACGGACCAAAGCAAACCCTAATGACTTCCAGACAGAAACAATCCCATTGCCAGTGACTCACTGTCTTACAACACTATAACATATATTAAAACTTGACTCACTCCTCCGGCGGTCGGGTCCTGTCTAGAGCCATGACAGTAAACCAAGAGGGAAAGACTGGGACTAAACTATAAAATTAAGCCATTATAAAAAAAAACGTCAGACTTATTATTATTTTTTAATCTTAAAGGGTTAGTTCGCCCAAAAAAAAAAAATAAAAAAAATAAATAAATCTGTCATTAGGCTACTCAACATCGCGTCGTTCCAAACTTGTTAATACATTCGTTCATCTTTAAAACAATTTTTTTAATGAAATCTGAGATTTCTGTCCCTCCGCAACTACCACTTTCAAGCTCCAGAAAGTTAGTAAAGACATCATTAAGGTAATCCATGTGACTCCAGTGGTTTAACCCCAATTTTATTGAGTAATGCGAGTGCTTGCTTTGTAAAAAACAAAACAAACAAAAAAGTACCAGTTTATTTACAAAGTATAATATCCAACGCGTGATGCATGCGAGTTCTGTTGATGCGAGAGCAGATGTTGTTGCGTAAATGTGCATTGGAGATTTATATTTTGTAAATAAAGTGGTAAATTATGTTTTTTTTTGTACAAACAAAGCACTCGCATCACTTCTTAACATTGAGGTTGATCCACCCTGCACTAGATAAATCTCCGACAGACACAACTCTTCCCGATCTAAATCTTATAGAGATGCATGTTCGATCTATAAAAGATCTCAATCTTATTCCTAAACGACAACGATCCGCCTGTGTCAATTAAACATTTCACATCATCACAGCAAACATTAAAAACTGTGTTGATGCTGCCGATGAGCCAGAAAGAGAGAGAAGTGATCATGTATTGGCATGAAACCGCCTTTTTCAACCACACAGCATCTTTATTTCTGTTACAAAAATTAATGTCACAGAAAAAATGGGGAGAAAATAGAGGAAATCACCTTTAGAAGGAAACATGGCACTTCAAATAAAGATTATATCAATTACATCGCTACACCATCAGGTGGTGACAAGTTATTGTTAGAAAATATCTTTGAATCATTCATTCAAAAACACTGATTCATCCAGTCAATAAACAAGTGAAGCATTTGAGTGAGTCAATGAATCATTCATTCAAGAGATTTGTTCAAAAAACACTGATTCATCCAGTCATGAAACAAGTGAAGTATTTATGAGTGAGTTATTGAATTCAAGAGATTTGGTCAAAAGCACACTGATTCATCCAGTCATGAAACAAGTGAAGTATTTATGAGTGAGTTATTGAATTCAAGAGATTTGGTCAAAAACACTGATTCATCCAGTCATGAAACAAGTGAGGTATTTATGAGTGAGTTATTGAATCATTAATTCAAGAGATTTGTTCAAAAAACACTGATTCATCCAGTCATTAAACAAGCGAAGCATTTGAGTGAGTCAATGAATCATTCATTCAAGAGATTTGTTCAAAAAACACTGATTCATCCAGTCATGAAACAAGTGAAGTATTTATGAGTGAGTTATTGAATTCAAGAGATTTGGTCAAAACCACACTGATTCATCCAGTCATGAAACAAGTGAAGTATTTATGAGTGAGTTATTGAATCATTAATTCAAGAGATTTGTTCAAAAAACACTGATTCATCCAGTCATGAAACAAGTGAAGTATTTATGAGTGAGTCAATGAATCATTAATTCAAGAGATTTGCTCAAAAACACTGATTCGATTCATCCAGTCATGAAACAAGTGAAGTATTTATGATTGAGTTATTGAATCATTAATTCAAGAGATTTGTTCAAAAAACACTGATTCATCCAGTCATTAAACAAGCAAAGCATTTGAGTGAGTCAATGAATCATTCATTCAAGAGATTTGTTCAAAAACACTGATTCATCCAGTCATGAAACAAGTGAAGTATTTATGATTGAGTAATTGAATCATTAATTCAAGAGATTTGGTCAAAACACTGATTCATCCAGTCATGAAACAAGTGAAGTATTTATGATTGAGTAATTGAATCATTAATTCAAGAGATTTGGTCAAAAACACTGATTCATCCAGTCATGAAACAAGTGAAGTATTTATGACCGAGTAATTGAATCATTAATTCAAGAGATTTGCTCAAAAACACTGATTCATTTTTTTCATGAAAGAAGAAGTATTTATGAGTGAGTTATTGAATCATTAAATCAAGAGATTTGTTCAAAAATGCTGATTCATCCAGTCACGAAACAAATGTAGTATTTATGAGCGAGTCATTAAATCATTCAAAATTTTAATAGACTGCAGAAATTAACATTTCATCAGAACCTCTAGTAAACTAGTTGTCAGTTGAGAATCATGGGAGAATCATGATCTATGTTTGAAACAATTTAGGTGTTTTTAAATATTGTGAAGCTCTTGAATCCACGATTCACAACGTAAGCTCCTTCACAAATGAGTCTCTGTTTCTTTCCAGAAGGTCAGTGGGTTCAGATTCAGTGTTTGGGTTTCTCTGGGTTCATCCGACCCCAGCGGGAGGAGCATTTATTCAGTATAGTCTTTTACGACACATCCCAAACCAATGACCTTCCCCTCACCTGACACCTCGCTGCTGCTTCTGCACATAAACCATGATAATAGACCAGAAACACTCTGGAAAAGACCCCCAGGATCGATGGATATATTAAACAAGTGTTTGACCAAGAATTTGCTTTAAAACATTTTGCGAAAGACAAAAAATAATACAGAAAGATCTCATGGTTTCGGTCTAGGCGTGCGTGGAAACGTCAGCATCTCTTTGTGCTGACAGAGAGCCAATAGGAGTGAATCTCCACTAATTAAATGCTATTTAGCTTCTTGATCAATATTGTAACTCAGAGCGTCTCTTCCACAAACGTGTGCCGTCCATTATAGCCCATGCAAACCATCTGGACGTACTGCACGTCTCAGCGGGTGGGACGCATTGATTTCTTGATAATTAAAGTGTGGACGTGGCTCTGTCTCTAATCTTTAGAGAAGTGGCAGTGTAATTAGCAACAGCATCTAGCACGTATGGCACGCTAACAACTTCACAGACACACACAACTGCTAAGGACAAACATTTATAAACAGCCCGTTCACCTAGAAGCAAGCCATTATAAGTCAGTCCTCGCTGCGCCAGGCACGTCTACGCCACGCATTACCTGATAGAATAGCCTGGAATGCAGTGCAATGCAAGTCACTTTGGATAAAAGCATCTGGCAAATGCATTTTATATTCACATTTTCATTATTAACCTGTTAAAGTGTTATTTTTCACATTTTTTTTTTAAATATTGATGAAAATGCACATTTCGAACTTAAATGGTTGAAGTTCAAGAATGATTTGGAATATAGACGTAAGATTTGTCTCGTTTTAAAGACGACATTTGGCAGATTTTTGTAGAAGTGAAATAAATTAAGAAAGTAAAACAATGTTATAGAAGTTTGAGTTTATGAAAAAGGCAGCACAATGAAAAAAAAAAATTAATCTGAACAAGCTGCGTTTCAAATTTTAGGTTGATATTTAAAAAAAATGAGCTTTCAGTGAAAGTGTGTTTGGGCGCAGTACCGAACGCTTCCACTAGGGCACAACCAGACTCCATTACTGCCCATATAAGTGCGCCTCCATTTCCATATGTGTTATGAGTGATCTGAACTATTATTTCCACAGTTTTCTTTCAAATTATGAAGTAGACATCATATTCAGAAATAAAATTAAAAGTTTGGAAGATTTTGATACGCATTCAACCTCTAAGAAACATAAAAAGAACAAGTATGTGCGTTATAGCTTCCTGCCACGTCACAAATGGTGAATCTATCATTTTATCTTTATATTTAAAATTCAAAATTCATTTTTTTCTAAAATAATTGAATTGATGCTATATGTACAACTGTTGGTATGGAAACAAACTGAGGTTTCTACCCTTCACTCTTAGGCTACGTTCACACTGCAGGGCTTAATGCTCAATTCCGATTTTTTGAAAAAATGCGATTTTTTTGCAAGGCCGTTCATATTTCCAATTAAATTCGACCTTTTGTGATCTCCTGTGTGAACGTGAAATGACCCAGAAGTGACCCGCATGAGCAGAAGAGTAATCAACGGTCCAAGACGTCACTTGTTGTTTGCAGAATAGTTCTTTTTTTTCATATGTTGCGAGCTTTTGTTTTATTATTATTATTGCCACAGCCCATATACAAACACAGACAATAATTATTTTATCGACGGGCAGTTTGCACATAAATGTAAGATTTTTCCGATCCTCACCGACCTCGTCATAAAACCCGTTTAATTGATAGTGCGTGTCCGCGGCGCTCCTTGCTTTGTCACCGGCGGCCGCGGTGTTGCCAGATTAGGTGGTTATTCGCTACATTTTAAGGCATGTTCACATGTGTTTTAGCCAGGTTTTCGCTTGGAAGGCTCTATATCTGGCACCCTACTGTACAAAGTTATAATGACAGAGAGCGCACGTTCACAGACACCAGAATGAACGTGTTCACAGTAATGTTCATCAGGCAGTAATACAGTATGTTTATTTCGGGCGAACGTGAATAACATGATACGCGAAAATATGAACGCGTTCATGCACTATCGTTCATTGAACGCGTTCAGGCACAACACTGGGGAAGAGACACGTCTGCAGCGGCCCACAGTGCAGAAACGCGTTGGAGTTGGAGTGTATTGGCTAGCTAGGTGCGTGCAATGACGTGCGGGTCGGATATATGTGACCTGACCGTTCAGATTGAAGTCGCATTTCAAAAGATCGGATACATATCGGATTTAGACCACATACCCAAGTGGCCTGGGTCGCATTTGAAAAGATCGGATCTGTGTCGTTCAGACTGTCATGAAAAAATCAGATACAGGTCGCATAGGGGCAAAAAAAATCGGAATTAGGTCGTTTCAGCCTGCAGTGTGAACGTAGCCTTAGAAGTTTCTATCAGCGCTACGTATTTGGAACCCCTAAAAGGTTCTATACACTCTTAAAAAATGGTTCCTCTGGGTTCTATATAGAACCCTGGGGTTCCATACTTGGCCAATAGAACCTTTTACCAAAAAAATGGTTCTATATAGAACCATTTTGGAGTTCCATAAATGAAGCGGGGGATGGAACCATCTTTGGTTCTAAATAGAACCATTCCTTCAAAGAGTGTTCTTTCATAATTTTTTAATGTTCATCACTATTTCAAAATAAAGGTCTAAACACGCCTTAGGAGTACGAAAATATATTTGTTGCAAATTGGTAAATTATTTTGAAAATCAATCACCAAATATGGAAACTAGAGATTGTAAGCTTTCAAATGATACATAGTTTGTCAAGATTAGTTTAGGTTTAGTGTAGGATAACACTGTTTCAAAAATGTAATTTGGGCACATAAGTTTGTGTTTGCCTAATAGAGGTGTGTGTGCTGCATATAATTATTTTGTATATAAATACACATATGTATATATTTACGGAAAAAAAACTATTTACATAAAATATTAATATTATGATAGAAATATTACAATATAAACATGCACATATTTCTTAAATATATACATGCATGTGTGCATTATTTATATATACAAAATAATTACATTGCAGTACACACACATGTATTACGTAAACAAACTTATTTTGGATGCGATTAATCGCGATTAATAGATCAGCCCTAGCTTTAAATAAAAAAGGTTGGTTAAATTTAACATGTACCAGGTTTATATAAAACAAGTCAATAAGCAGTTAAATGGGTCAGTTTACACACAAAAGAAGAAAAGTTTAAGCTTTTAAAAAGTATTAGCATAAAATGTTTAATTTAATTTACAGTGCGGTTGTCTAAAAGGTCTTCAAAGAGAAACAACCTGCATTTGACCTTCTCAAAGGCATTTTGTTTTTATAGTTAGAAATATATGGTGATGTATTGGTATAGGATTGTCTAGCAATATATTTATTATAGCAGAAATGCTGTATAATGTGCCATGTATGTAGAATGTACTTTGTTAAATAACACTAATTTATTAATCCTTAAAAGATGTTTAATTTTTATCACAACTCAATTTTGTACATAACATGAACATTTGCCATTAAATTGTGCTTCATTTTAAAATATTAAATGTTCTTGCATTCATTTGATAAGGCTACCACATTATTATACACTTATATTAAACCATAAAACACAAAAATTTCATAGGGCAATATTAAATGTTAACGTCTTATTAATTCAATTGAAAACGTTTTGATTTTTAAAATGTAATTAAACCATTACAATGGAATCCAGAAACATCAAAACTACAACCAAAAAAATAAAAATAACACATTTCATATCCTAGCTTTTAAAGATATTGGCTATAAAAAGCCTTATTTACATTTTCTGAAGTCTGTCAGCACAAAGACATCAGAGAGTCTCTTTATAACTCAAACAATCATGCCTCCATATTTAGAAAATGCTAATCAGTCAAACTATATCAGCTCGTTCCTTATACTGAGACACTGCACGTCTAGAGCCGAACTGGCAGTGCATAAAATAGCTTTAAAGGCTGGCATTGTGGGGTGCAACAGATTTGTTGTTATATTGAGATATGTGGGTCATGTGTTAAAAAAAGCAAAGGGATAAGTGTGCACTACAGCGCTGTGATTTGATGTCGTTCAAAAAGAGATACTTGCAAAATGAGTCTGGCCAGTGGGTGAGACTTAATACAAATCAGACAACTCGTTCACAACAGATAACGCACCGCGATCACGATCCAAAGGTCGACTTCAGGATAATGTCAACACAACCAGATGTCCAACATCATCTCAAGACAAATAAATACGAAAACGCAAACAACTGACAGCAAAGCCTACCTAACTGACAGACGCGGCTTTTCTGAGATGAGTAAAAAATAAACAAGTAATGCACTTGAGAAAGAGCATCTAAACCGCTAGTTAACATCTTTACACTCCATCCGAGACAAAAACAACACTCGTTCTTCCATGACACACAACACACATTTTTTTTCTTTTGTGCACATTTCTGATGATGATAATTGCAAGCATGTGCATTTGTTTAGAAGTGGTGTTTGAAATTCTACTGAGCTGCCTACCTAGACAGCATTGCCTATCATGATGCCCCAAAATGCTGCTTCACACACCTATGATGCCCCTAAAATGCTGTTGCACACACATATGATGCCCAAATATGTTTTTGCACACGCTTATGATGCCTCAAAATGCTGTTGCACACCCTAAAATGCTTTTGCACACGCTTATGATGCCCCAAAAATGCTGTTGCACACACTAAAATGCTTTTGCACACGCCTATAATGCCCCCAAAATGCTATTGCACACGCTTATGATGCCCTAAAATGCTGCTTCACACGCCTATGATGCCCCAAAAATGCTGTTGCACACGCTTATGATGCCTCAAAATGCTGTTGCACACCCTAAAATGCTTTTGCACATGCCTATGATGCCCCCAAATGCTGTTGCACACGCTTATGATACCTCAATAAGCTGTTGCACACCCTAAAATGCTGTTGCACACGCCTATAATGCCCCCAAAATGCTATTGCACACGCTTATGATGCCCTAAAATGCTGTTGCACACGCTTATGATGCCTCAAAATGCTGTTGCACACCCTAAAATGCTTTTGCACATGCCTATGATGCCCCCAAATGCTGTTGCACACGCTTATGATACCTCAATAAGCTGTTGCACACCCTAAAATGCTGTTGCACACGCCTATAATGCCCCCAAAATGCTATTGCACACGCTTATGATGCCCTAAAATGCTGTTGCACACGCTTATGATGCCTCAAAATGCTGTTGCACACCCTAAAATGCTTTTGCACATGCCTATGATGCCCCCAAATGCTGTTGCACACACCTATAATGCCCCCAAAATGCTATTGCACACGCTTATGATGCCCTAAAATGCTGCTTCGCACGCCTATGATGCCCCAAAAATGCTGTTGTACACACTTATGATGCCCCAAATGCTGTTGCACACCCTAAAATGCTGTTGCACATGCCTATGATGCCCTAAAAATGCTGTTGCACACACCTATAATGCCCCAAAAATGCTGTTGCACACACTTATGATGCCCTAAAATGCTGCTTTACACGCCTATGATGCCCCAAAAATGCTGTTGCACACGCTTATGATGCTTCAAAATGCTGTAGCACACCCTAAAATGCTTTTGCACATGCCTATGATGCCCCCAAATGCTTTTGCACACGCTTATGATACCTCAATAAGCTGTTGCACACCCTAAAATGCTGTTGCACACCCTAAAATGCTGTTTGCACACACCTATGATGCCTCAAAATGCTGTTGCACACCCTAAAATGCTGTTGCACATGCTTATGATGCCCTAAAATGCTGCTTCACACGCTAAAATGCAGTTGCACACGCCTATAATGCCCCAAAATGCTGCTGTACACGCTTATGATGCCTCAAAATGCTGCAGCATGTGCCCATGCTGCCCCAAAATAATGCATGCACCTATTGTTTCTCATTGTTCCCCAAAGAAAAATCTATATACACATGATTCACGCAAAAACGCACTCATGTGATGCTCTTAAAATGTAGCAGCATGTGTCCATGACACTCCAAACTTAATGCATGCGTTTATAGTGAAATAAGATGGGGTCTGCCATGCCCTCGTACAAAAATATTCATATGCAAGCAGAATTGCTTTGGTGGCCCAAAAATTCTGCATGATGCTCTAAAAAGGGCCCTGCTTCACACAAAGGCCATAATGCTGCATGAACACATGAAGCGCGTGAATGCTGTCTAGTTAGGCAGCTCACTAGGGAATGAGACACAGCTCAGAGAGGCTCTGAAAGCGAAACGAAAATTTTGTGCGGCATAGGCACACTAGCACGTGCTCCCGGCGTTTCACCATAACAACAACAATAACATCGCCGATGATGATGGTGGTGGTGCGATAAGCACGATGAAGAGTGATGAAGGTTATGATGATAACTCACATTCTCGGCAGCTGCAGGGGTGGCGCCCCCCGCCGCAGAAACACCCCGTCCACGAACACCCCGTTTTTCCCCAGACAGCGCAGATAAAACTCTCCTCCGCCCGGGCCCGAGCCCGTGTCCTCGGCCGCCGCGGTGAAGATCTCCAGGTGCCGGCGGGAGATGAAGCTCGAGTGGCCCATGCTCACGTCCACCGAACCCTGCGACGAGTTCCGACCCACCGTCACCGAGCGTTTCTTCATCACATACTCAAACTCGCGACCCTCCAAACGAGCCACCGCTGCCATCTTTATCTTTCCGCACGCGGAACGGGGCACGATATGAATATGAAGGGAAAATATGAAACGTTAAACGTGCCCGACCGGAGACACCAGCATCAGCAGCGGCGGCGACTCGACCCACCGCCGCGATACACCAGAGAGAAAGGGAAGGAGGGATTAGCCAATCAAAGCGCGCCGGAGGAGGGGGTTCTATGATTGACGAGTGCGCCGACCAATTAGAGGCGCTCTAAGGAATGCGGTAATTCAATCGCAGCCAATGAGATAACAAACATGGACGGTTTGACGGATTGAAGGTCGGTTGCGCTGTGCCCCAACACGCATGCACGCGGAGAGTTGTAAACACTGGACTGGATATTTGTGTGAAGGACGTTTAATGGTTTTATAACAAATAAATAAAAAAATATAATAATATTACAATAAGAAAGTATCGAATACAAATAAAATAGAGATTTATAAGAATAAAATGAGTATTTTAAATAAAAAAGATTCTTCTAGGAGAGTGACATAAATGGTTATTTTTATTCATATTCTTCTTACTGTGTATGTTTTGGTTTTTTTCCCCCAGTGTGTATTCGTGTGTGCATATGAATGCTTTGGGAATATTGCATGTGAATCAATTCTGCTGATATAAGTACCTTTGAAGTTGTATTTTATACCAGGGTAATGGGCAGATTTACAATGTTGCCAAAAAAAAAATATATATAGAAATTTAGAATCTGTAACTGGGGTTGAATATAATGAACCAAGGTTTTTAGCTCTTCACCAATTTAACATATTCTAATAGTTCATAATTAATAAATATGAGAGATGCAAATTTTATAATAATTCACTGATCTTCAATCAACAAAAGCTTATAATACTATAGCTTTATAACTTAAAAATAAAGTGCATCTCTTGAGTGGGGGGAAAAAACTCTTTATAAGTATTTATCATCCTGTATATTTGAAATCAGGGTGACCCTAGAGCAGAATCTCACTGAGATCCACTCCGTGTTTTTCGGTTCTCCGCGTCTTCGCCGATTCCCCCACAATCCTCCGCGACCGTCAGCGTGTGTGTGTGTTTTGAGTATGGAGGTCAAGAAAACAAACGCGTTTTTTGCCTCGTTTTAAGCGCGAAAACCCCCATTTTCATTAAACTACACGTAGAACGGCGCTCTATACGTCCAGCAGACGTCATTTCCACAACGAAGTGCACGCGCGCAGTGAGATGCGCGAGCATAGTGCTCAGAACATGTGCTCGGCGAGGTGACGTCATCTCTTCCTGGTGTTTGTAAACAGTGCTCTATGGGTGTGACCCGCCCGGGCGCGTTCACGTTCACACCTGAAAACGGCTCTGAGAGGAAGCACATGCTGTTTGTGGAACAATAGCTAAAATTGGCCTGCATAATCACTTTAACACGTACCACAATTGATTCAGTTGTTTATTTTACAGTAGGAAGTATACAGTAGAACCATGCGCATGGATATGGTAGTTGTTTTTCTTAGACATGATACAATGCTGGCTTTGGTACCCTGTTATTTAAGCATATAGACCATTTCACAAGATGTAAACAACACTGGTCCAGAAGCACTTCCTGTTTCAGTTTTTTAACCAGTGGTGGAATGTAACGAAGTACAAATACTTCGTTACTTTACTTAAGTACATTTTTCACGTATCTTTACTTTACTTAAGTACAATAAATAGTGCCTACTTTTTACTTTTACTTCGTTACATTTTGCAGCAATTATTATACTTTGTACTCCACTACATTTCTACAACTTCTGTTACATTTTCGTTACATTTTCTGATCAGTTTTTCCCCTGCCAAAACGTAATCTGACGTAATCATTCGTTGCACGTTTGTCTCACCAGTGACGTTTGGTTGCCATAGATACAGTATATCAACTAAATGCGTCTCGCACGCAGTGTGTTTATCATGAAACTCATACGCGAAAATTAGTTTTTACGTGCATAGGAAACACACCGTGTGTAATATATGTTTCGTTTGGTTAGGATTATGGCAAGCCAAGAGGTTCAGAATTACACCATGAATTAATCTCGTTTACTGCCAAACATAGTTATTAAGAGTATAGAAGAACAAGAGGCGAAACTCTGATGCTTTTTTGGTAACGGCCACTAGATGGCGCTTCGGTAGCGCGGCAGCCATATCGGGGTGAAAATTCCAACTGGAGTTACTGGACACCAGCTCAGATAACAGTTTTTTGAGGTAGTTTTTTCTTGCATTAGTGAGTATTTCCATTGTATGCAACTTTACACTTTTACTACTATTATTAGTTACCAACTCCACTAGGCCTGAAATATATTTTGGACGTTTTAATCCCCTGGATCATGCTACAAACATGATGATCATTGATGCGCTGTGTCCGTTATCTTAACTAATTGCAACTTTGGACATTGGCTGTGTTTTTTTGTTTGTTTACATGGTCTTGCGTCATTAATATAAGATAGGCTAGTACTGCAAAAAAAAAAAAAAAACTGTTTACTGTAAAGCTATTCTATTACTGTTATATATTTATTGTCAAACATTTACATTTTAGTACAACATTTATTTGCTGAATTTATTTCATTGATAACTTATTTTTGTAAGTAACGTTATGTGTACCTCCCGGGAAACGGTCTATGTTATTATAACTTTATGAACTGATATCACTTTATTCTTCAGCCCATTCTCACTCCCAAGGCGTCACCTAACTAACGCCTTGGGAAGCATTTGGACATGCTTCAATATCTGACGCTTTAGGCGCCCTTTAGCGTCAGTTAAATGACGCCCTAGGATCGCGTGTACCCTACCCCCACCCCACACCTAAACCTAACCGCGTCCTCTAACTGACGCTTTCCTTTAGCGTCAGTTAGATGACGCCGTAGGATCGCGTCATGTAAGTGACGCTAAAGGGCGCCTAAAACGTCAAATATTGAAGCATGGTCAAAGGTGACGCCTTGGGGTGAGAATGCGTTGCATTCTTACCTATCACACTTAATGTGGAGAGTAATATAATGAATTAAATCCTCAAACTTCCCTGTCTCAAGTTATGAGGGGGTAAAAGCCCGGTTAAGTAGCAAGTAGCAAGTTTTATTAGAAAATAGACATTAAGATAATAAACTGTTATGCAAGTACTTTTACTTTTAATACTTAAAGTACATTTAAAATAAAGTACTTTTTACTTTTTACTTAAGTATGGTTGTCATTGTGTTACTTCTACTTTTACTAAAGTAAATATTTATCCGGGTATTTGTACTTTTACTTAAGTACTGAGATTCAGTACTTCCTCCACCACTGTTTTTAACACTACATAAAAGCTGGGATAAAATACAACCAACAGAACATTTAAAACTGAATCAAAAAGTTAAACAAACATCTTTAAGATGTTTTCTTTACATGTGAAATAAAGAACAAACTGAACAAACGGTTACAAACTGAAACAGGAAGTGCTTCTGGACCAGTGTTGTTTACATCTTGTGAAATGGTCTATACCATGATTATATGGTTCTGCATGTTCTATGAAGGCAAATTTAAGACTTCAAGGCCCTTTTAAGACCATGTAAAGAAAATGGGGTAAACCGAATGGAACAAAATACGACAATATGTTTTCTAAATGTAAATGCCAAGGGAGAAACAAGAAGAGGTGCGCCTCCAACAGATCTCCACATTACATAATTACACACAAAAAGTAGCGTATGGCTTCAACACCTCTACTCACAAGCACTAGAATATGTAAATAAACTTTCCTTTTAATCACACTGTAAAAAGTGGTGCCCCTTCTCTGCATTTGTCTCGTTTTTCAAATCAAATGCCTAAATATTTCTGAATCAAGATGCAAAAAACAAGAACAGATATCTGCCAATGGGCTTAGTTCAAGCAAAAACTAATTTTTAAATCTCGTCGAGGCATATTTGTTCTTGTTTTAAGCATAAACCTTGTTTGGTTTTTTGCTTACGTTGTTGCTGCTCAGTGCTCACGGTCAGGGACTACTTTTTCTAGCGGAAGGAAGGCTTTTAGAGATTTTACTTCATGAAAGCTGGACTAATGCATTTTTTTTACTTTAATATTTTTATTGTGTGGTAACCGTTTTATAAAAGCAATACGGTACTCGAGGCAATGCTGTATATCGTGAATAAGTAACGTCTGAAGTGCGTTGTTAGGCGAATTATTCACGATCAGCACAGCCTCTCTTATCGCTTACATCCGGCTGTTTGCACCAAGTGTGAAACAAAACATCGTATATGCAAGTGGTAATGAATGAAACTCACACAAAGTGTAAATATAAGTGAAGAGCTTTTCGTATAAAGCGTATATTGCCTGAAAAAGTCTGTATCAAAAGGTTGGATTGGATAGGTGCCTCATGTTCTCGTCAGTTGTACATCAGCCACTAGAGGGAGACGTTACGCTGTGGCCATTTGTTTTAAGAGGACGTGGAGATGACAGTCCTCCTCACAATGAAACAACCCTTCAAACTAATGTTTATTTATTTCAAACTCTTTCAAATCACCAGAACACTGCAGGAAATGCCACTCGGGTCGAGAGACTGACTGATGCTACACTTATTTATCATTCAGTAGACGCTTTATCCAACGTGAAGTGTCAGGTGATTGTTCTGAATGGTAAGTGTGTCACTTAACACAATACACATCCAAACACACGGTTTAGTTATCCAGCTGAGCAAACGTGTTGAGAGTCTAGTGATGGAAAGACTTATGAATTGATCACAAACCGACTGCATAAATAAATGGAGACATATAGGTCAAAAAGTGTGGTTTAATTCGCTGTCGATGAAACGACAGAGTAGACACACATTTCTATTACCAGTGTGGAAGTGAACACTTACGAGGTGCTTTTGTACTGTATTGAGACACACACAACATACACGACAACATTTGTTTTGCTTGTAGATTATTCTGTTATTTATTAGCATATTATGCCTGATAAGAAACAAAAAGGTCCAATCAAATGTGAGTGTTGTGTATATCATCGATCACAAAATCATTACAGCCACAGAATGATTGTAGGAGAGATAAATGCTTTATTTAGCTTCAACACTACAAGTGACCTACATCACACAAAAATATATCATATCCACCTGTATTAATAAAACAACAGTATTATTAGCATTTATTTTTATAAAGATAATTACAGGAAATGAGTAGCAAAAAGAAAAACAATTTATCTTCATGAGTGTTTCACTAGAACATGAATGTGTACATGAATAAATATATATATATATATATATAGCTATATATGATTGACCTGAAGAATGAAAGCTGCATCATATACTTATTTTTACGATATTTATGAGCAATATCACACTCATAGCCATGCGAAATGCCTTTATATTTATAAATCAAGTGCTTTTCAAGTACCTTTTCATAAAACATTGCTGCGTTCAAGGGTTTTCCAGGAATTTAATTTCGAAAAAGGTCAAATTCAAGCACCTTGTATGAACCCTGTCATGTACAGGTGAAACTCGAAAAATTAGAATAGAGTGGAAAAGTTATAATTTTGATGATTATGGCTTACCTCTTATGAAATGATCTCAGAAAATTAGAATATTACATGAAATCAATGATTTAAATACTAAAATGTCGGCCCTCTGTAAAGTATAATCATGTATCGTTATATATACTACTTTAACCTTTTAATTTGAATAACTGAAATACATGAACTGTGGCACGATATTCTCATTTTTCGAGTTTACTTTTGTAGCGGTCTCGAAGTAAATTCAAACTCAAATGTAGTGCCTGCTCAGACACTGAACACTTCAATTGACAGTAACTGTCCACATCCATACTTGGACATAATCCCAGTGACAATACCTGCAAAACAGACAGCATGTTATTTAGATGTCCCTTAAAGCAAGTCGGCGGCCATCTTTGATTCGCTAATTCACTCATGCACTTGAACAGCTCGGCTCTCTTTGAATGTGAAAACATCAAATTCTCCAAAGCTGTTCGCCAAGCTAACGATTAAATGTCATATTTGAGATCGCCAATGAAATCTGACAACAACCGTCTCAGTTTCTAAATCTAAACGCTCAAATCATGACAAAAAACCTAATTGACTTCCTGTGTGTAACCAGAAGGCTTTTACCTCCCAGGTGTAAATCATCTGTGACACAATCTTTATGTGATCTAACTGTATGTAGCATTAATAAAATATTGAGTATATGTATACGTCGAAATAAATATGCCTAGTAATAGTACAATAGAAAAATCTCTCTTACCACCGTCGTCTTCGTGTTCAAAATATCTTTAAAAGGAAATGATGCGAGGTTCCACAGATTTTCCCATTGGTCCTCAAAGATCCTCTTTCCACCAATGAGCCACGCCCCCACCTTTCACTCCACCAATAGCAGAGACCGCTCAACACGCCTTCTTTTCAACACTGCAAGCCTCGTTTAAAATCAGTGATGTCTGAATACGATCGTATTTAACGAGTGTGAATATCGGGAAAAAAACATCATGAAATGCAATTTGTATAAATAAGTTTCAAGCTACATTCATTCATATGGGCATTTCTGCAAAAAGTCGGACCGCTTCCATTGGTTCGATAAACGTAGATGTCATATGTATATTATGCTTTAGTTCATTTTTAAACGAATAGACGACACTTTAAGGCCTAGTGAAGGCAAAAGGGACATAATTGCGGCATTTTCCCGTTCCAACAGTTTAAAGTGAGGAGTGTGTCACAACACCAGAGCGGTTCAAGCGTTTACGGTAATGCTCTTTCGCCGCCACATCTTCAAATATTTCTATCTAGAGCCAAACACACTTCATTCAAGCCCTTCCCAGTTCCGTGTGTGTTGCTTCTCTCTCCCGCTAAAGACGTCGAGCACCGCATGAAGATGCAGATTAAGCTGGTTATTTAAAGCTACGCCAAGTAACTTTTCCTCTGCGGCCGCCCTACAGGCTGGAAGCGGAATTGTCCATTACCGCTGTCGTAAATAATTTAGCCTAGCGTGGCCTACTGTCGCACACACGCCGGCTTTGGAATGAACGATGTCCACACACAAGGTAGAGTATGATTTCATGAAAGTATGATGTATTGCGACATCAGAAACGAAGATAAACAAAATAATAGAGCCAGACCGATATATCGGCCGATATTAGGCATTTTCCATAATATCGGTATCGGCAGTTATAATGGCCGATAAATGAATATTTAAAAAATAAAATAAAAACGGACGAAACACGCTTCAATCATCTCTCCTTGGCCTGTTATATTTAAAATGTACGTTTTACAAATGCAGTATGATGTTATCTATTGCTAAATTATGGCTCATCATAGACTAGCTAACCACAAAGCTAGCTAATGCCACTATCATCAGTGGAAGACCGCTGACGTTAACATTAATGAGCTTGGAAACCACAATGAACTTTTTCTGTCTAAATAAAGTAATGATTACTGTATTTATAACTAGCATATCTCTAGTTACAGTCCCTGCATTGTAAAATGTAAGTTATACTTGCGAGGAGTGACCATTTAGACATAGAGAAAAAGTATCAAACGTATCTTGTGCAGAAAAGTTAGCTTTTCTTTTACACGTGTGTGAAATCCAACAATATTTAATAAAAAAAAAAACATCAGCCGATATATCGGAATATTGGATTTTGAAACCCAAAAATATTTGTATCGGTATCGGCGTTCAAAATCCTTCATCGGACGGGCTCTATAAAATAATGACTATTGTAACGCTTGACGTAAAGCAAGTCAAATTTGTAGTTTTCTTATGTCTCATTAGAACTACAGAAACGCGACCCGATCTGGTAATCTTACATAGCGTCGATGTATCAGATAAATCGCCAATCCAGAAGTGCTTTTCACCCCATTACGACTAAATGAACAACAGAATTTATTCTTTCTTGAGTCAAATTCACACTTTTAGTCAGGATTATGGAATATTGCAGTGCTTTTTTATAAATTATTTATCCGTGTACATCATTCTTTTTTATATTAATTCAGGAGTAGGGTTGGGTATCGTTTGAATTTGAACGATTCTGATTCCGATTCCGATTCCTTGTTTCGATTCCGGTTCCTAACGATTCTCGATTCCGATTCTTTTAAGAGGCAGGGTCAAAAAAGTTTAGCTAACGTTGCTAACCAACGGTCTTTCTGAGGGAAATAATCCTTTCTGAAGGAAATAGTCCTTCTGTAAAAATACTCCTTTTGTCACAAATTTGGCATTTTGCCGAGATTTCATTATTTTTAGAAAAGTGAAGCCACACTTTGGACCGCCGATGTAAGCTACTCATGTTCGACTTGTGCGGTTATGCTAACACTTCCGGTAGACGCTTCTTCGTTGGTGTTGTTCAGCGGTTTCTTCTTCCGCTCGGCGGACTGTGAATATCGAAACTAGGAATCGAAATTTTAACTTTTGAACGATTCCGGGAAAAACGAAAAGTTAGTCTCGGTTCCAATCGATACTCGATTCTCGATACCCAACCCTATTCAGGAGTAATCTTTAATAAAAATTAAAAAAAATCCCCTCTTTTTGCAGATCTTTTCTTCGTTTACCGACATGAGGGCGGGGCAACCTGTCACTCAAATGAGATCAACCAATAGCAAACCAAAACCATCCAATCAATTCCACATGGACAAACTCAAGCCCCGCCCTACATTTTTCTTGTTTAAGAATTGTTCTTATATTCTTGTTCTTGTTAAGGTCATTACTTATATGTCACAATATAGAATAAAACACTGGGAAGACAAAAGACTTTAAAATTATTAGTTAGCTTTTTTTTGTGCTCATGGTAACCACAATGGAAATAAGTCTTCGGGCTTTATTGTGTTATCCCTGACTACTTTTGTATTTGTTTTTTAATGTATGCAACAGTTTCTTACTGTTCTTCATATTTTTATATTTAAGTGGTCAAATAAATCTAATCTAATCTAATCTAACCCTGCTCTCCCAGTATGTGTTCCCAGTCCCAATGCCTTCTTTGTGCCACACACAAAGGTGTGTAAATGTCAAAAATAAAGAAATACAACTAAATAAAATAATAATAGCCTGAAACATCCGAGGCCGGTTACATAAACCTCTAAGACTAGTCTTACAAGATAGACATAACATTATTTTTAAGATTAGTTACATAAAAACAGAGATTGGCCTAATTTGAATTGATACTGAAAAGCCCCTGACTAAATGCTAGTGGGTCATTTACGTAATATAATATATTTATATATAATAATATATAATATAATAAATTACCTAATATAATGGCTATGTTTATGCAATCGGCCCCTATTCTAATCTTTTTATATTCATATCCGGTTAGGAGAAATATTTGATAAATATTAAATAAATATTCGTCAAAATTCAAAATGTCTCTGTTTCTCTCATCTTTGATGACTATTTTGAGTGTGATGGAGATTTTTACTTTTACAGCTACCATGAAGGAAACGTATAACTGTTCCAAAAACGCATTGTGGAACTTGGAACTTTCATTTCGAAAAGAGAATCTCTATAGAATCCTTTCATTCCACAAAAGGTTCTTTAGATTTTTAAAATGGCCCATTTTGAGGCTTTTCGCGAGTTTTTTGTCCCAAAACTCCACAATTGTGTAGCGTAATTGCGATTATTGATCTTCCCCAGATCCTACCCTATCCCAAATATCAGACATGTTTGATGTTTATGACTTTTGATCGGCTGCGTTTGACAAGCGTCACCAACTAAATGGTTCTTCAATGGCATCACAGTGTAAACCTCCTTTGGAAACCTTTATTTTTAAGAGTCTAGTGACTCAAGTCATGCGTGTTTATATGCCACATTACAAGTGGCCACCATTACCAAGTGCTCTGAAGCAAATCAAAGTCACTGAGCAAGTATGAATAAAACGGTGAAAGATTAAATCAGTAAATTGTCAGTGAAGGGACAGAGTTCATTCTAGAGATGATTTGATAGCACAAAAACCAGTATACGCCGCCATGATTAATATTTGTGGTACATTTAGCCTAAAAACATTAAATGTATATAAACCATAAAACTTCCATTAAGATGTCATGAGGTCTTTAGAGCAACAATGTATTGAACAAGTGGGAATTAGTTTTATATTAGTTTGCTCATTAATTACGTGGATCAGTCGAAATACAATCTTTATGTGATGAAATATATCTTGTTTGGTTGACCTCATCCCATTATCACTGCCATTAGCATTAGCACACACATCATATGCTCTCTGAGCCTCATTGTGGGATTTTCTGCATCTCTTGATGTCCACCAGGATGCACAATCGCACGGGTTATTAAAATAAAGAGCGTCGAGATCAATATTCATGCACTCTCTGACAATTACATTGGAAAGGCCTTTCAGAAAGCATTTAGGAAACCCGTGTTTTAACGCTACTGGGAGACTGTGGCAAAGCTTTTACAAGAAACGACACACCATATTCCAACCCCAGACTGTAAAAAACACAACATCTGGTGGGAACATTTCAGAAGGGGTGTGCAATATGAATCGATTACACATACTAACGTAATGCATCATTTATTTTTGGAAAGTGAATCATTTTTAGTCAATAATTGATTTAAAATGCTAGGAATTGATTAATGCTTTTTAATATATAAACATTAAATTATTGCATGCACGCCCTCACAACTCTCGTGATATGCGCTGAATATGCATGTTTTAGAGAAGTCTATCCATGGAAGAATTGTGTGTAAATGCATTTAAAAAGGCTTTAAAAGCATTGTTAGTTCATGCTTATAGCATTTATTTTATTATAAGATATTAAATAAAGTGATGTAGCATCATTAAACAAAGTTTTTTTTTGTTTTGCTGACCCCCTGAAGTTGGCGGTGTAATTCACAAACTGACAAAGACACATTAGGGAAAGAATTTATATAATCCCATGAATGCAGAATCGAATCATTAATCATATTGCATTGTGAATCATCTCAAATTTGAAAAAATCGTTCTTGAATTGAGTCGAAAACCAATGAATCGTGAAGCGAATCGACTCGATGTCTACGCAAAGATTCACAGCCCTACATTTCAGGCATTTTGAATCAGAATTATAGGATTATGTTAATTGTTATATTATTTAATATGTTATATTTAACTATTGTTCACATAAATAATAAGGTAGAAAAATAACAATAATGTAATACTGAAGTGTGTTTGTACACCCCCATCTTTAAAGGAGTAGTTCACTTTTGAAAAAACGTTTGCTGATAATTTACTCACCCCCATGTCATCCAAGATGTCCATGTCTTTCTTTCTTCAGTCGAAAAGAAATTAAGGTTTTTAATGAAAACATTCCAGGATTTTCTCCATATAATGGACTTCAATGGGAACCAAACGGTTCAAGGTCCAAAAAACGGTTTCAGTGCAAACTGTTCAAAGGGCTTTAAACGATCCCAGACGATGAATAAGGGCCTTATCAAGTGAAACGATCGCTCATTAAATAAATAAATAACAAAGTTTAAGTTTTATAAGCTCAAATGCTCGCCTTGCTCTGTTCTGTGATGCACGTTCATGACTCTCCTGTTCGAACTCGTTCAACAAAATAAACAAATCTCAAATCTTTTTCCGAATCAATTCGTTCGTTTCTTTCGCCGAATGAACCAAATAACTCGGAAAAAGATTAGTTCATTTTGATGAACGAGTTCGAACAGGAGTGCGTTACACAACAGAGCAAGGCGAGTGTTTGAGCTTATAAAACTTAAACTTTGTTATTTATTTTTTAAATGAGTGATCGTTTCGCTTGATACGACCCTTATTCATCATCTGGAATCGTTTAAAGCCCTTTGAACAGTTAGCAGTTTGCACTGAAACTCTCATTTGGACCTTGAACCATTTGGTTCCCATTGAAGTCCATTATATGGAGAAAAATCCTGGAATGTTTTCATTAAAAACCTTAATTTCTTTTCGACTGAAGAAAGAAAGACGTGGACATCTTGGATGACATGGGGGTGAGTAAATTATCAGCAAAATTTTTTTCAAAAGTGAACTAATCCTTTAATAACCGATTCCTATGTGTGTAAAGAGGGCAGATTATCGGCAGCATCGATAAACCACGTGTTTGTCGAGTAATGATGTCAAACGCACGTTACCTGTCTGCGGATTGCTCTGCCGACAGCATGTCTTCAGATTTGGCCATTTCCCTGTGAACAAACAGGCAACACTAAATTCCAACACTATAACGAATAAATAATGCAATGAATGCACAATTTCTTTGTCCAGGATAACACAATAAAGTTGCATTATATGTTGATTTGTTAACGAGACATTTTCAAGACAAACCATACACATATCCATGTCTATTAAGCCATCCTATCTAAAAACAATCTCACTAAAACCAACATTATCCGTTAGAACCGAAATGTTCACACACTCGTTTCTTCTACAGCCAGTTATTTCACTCTGAAGTGTGTGTTCTGTGTTGAAATGTCTGTTTTTGTCTTGCTGTGTGTGATCTCGGCCACTGCCAGTTCACCCAAAATTATTTCGACACTCCGGGATGCCAGTTGGCAGGAAACACAGTGCATTATTGCCAGCAAACAAACTGGGTCAGAGACTTCAGATTCCACACAACCTAAACCGCCTCGGTCGGTATCCATCTAAAAATCTCTATGAACGAGACGAGAGCGGATTAAAACACGGATAACTCAACTCATCTGCTTTCATTGTCAACTGGCAACCCGCGTGAGTATCGAGTCGGGGCGGTGGAAACAACGATCTCCGAAACGTTGAATTTGGACTGCAGTACCTATTTCAACCACTAGCTGTCAATCTTACAGACGGCACCTTTAAAACGGCAGTGAATTAAACACACGGTTTGAAATCGCTGGTGTTTCTGACGTCACAAACGACCTTGTAACCAATCAGATCAACGTGTGATCGTCAACGAGTGGATCTCTGAGCTGAGTGAGTGAGTGGAGGTGGGGCTCATTTGCATATTCATTAAATAAATCAAATGTTTTTGAATAAATATTCACTGTCATTTATATAGCGCTCTGAAAGCATCTTTACAGAGATACTAGGAAATTACAGTAACAGAGGTTGTTTAGGCTTTACAAAAACGCTGACGTCATGCCATCAACCACATGATCTGCTAGTGCATTGGGTGATGGTAGGCCTTACATTAGAGATGCGCGGTTGGCGGTTACAGCCGCGGACTCCGGGCAGATGACGTGACGTAAAAAATATTTTTATTAAATTTGGGTGGTGAACCAATCATATTGTTAAGTATTGTTATCTGTTGATCATTGTAATATGTATAAATTAAGTATTGTTAGCCCTGCGTGCCGATAGGAGACGGAGTTCACTGCTGATATTCTGAGAGCTTTCTAGTCTCGCGGCTGTCATCAGCAGCGCCTTGTATCGCCCAATCAGCAGATGACTGGCGGGTGCGGTTTTGAAAAATCGGTCAAAAACGTTGGTGCGGATAGATGGCGGACGGATGATGAGTTTTGCGGATGAATAATAGCCCATCTGCGCATCTCTACACTGTATGAACAGAATTAGTTGTAATGTAAAAGTGGGCACATACCTGTCCAACAGTAGACATGCCAACCTCGCGTCGCTCGTCATACCATTGCTGGAGTAGTTGCTCCCAGAAAGCATGATGTTAGTGGCCAGCATGTAATCCCCCGCTTGTATCCCACACCTTACTGTCGGCTGCGAGCTCCACCTCCACACAGTATGGCCATTGTGACAGGTCTGAGAGGCGACAGCAGAAAGTCGTAAAAAAAAAAAAAAAAAAAAAAAAAAATTGTATTTTTTTTTAAAATGTGTACCGAAAACCGAAAGCCTCGTACCGAACGGTTCAATATGAATACATGTATCGTTACACCACTAGCATTATATATACAAGCTTTTACAACCAAGTAATCAAGTCTCGCAAAACAAGTCGTGTGCTTGCTTGTGTTATACAATTCCTCACCCACTCCATGATGCTCGCTGTACCCCGGCACGTGATGGAGACGTGGAAGGGGGGACGGCATTGGCACCTCTCTTGACTGACGTCACACCTGTACGGGCACCTTTGCACAGGCAGCGTGAGGAACGACGCCAGCTGCTTCAGACAGTCCTCATAGGCGATGGAGGCCCGCTTCCCTGTGAGGTCGTCCTCGGTGAAGATCTCGGGAGTAGAGGGAAAGACGAGCTGAGGCTCGGTGTCACGGACGTCGTAAACGATCTCATCCGGTCCGTGCGGCGCCTCACCGTTCCTGTCAGCACAGGAAATATATTCTAAGTTAACATGTTGGTTTAGCGGATCTCACAATCATAAACACTCATAAACCTAAACCTTTAACATTTCTCACATTATCAAAGTTTATTCGCTATAGTTTAGGAAATGGTAATAAGGAAGATCTCAAATCAGACTGATGAATTGTGCTGAATATCTGTCAGATGTTAAATGTAACTACACAACTAGATAATACACATTTAGCTCAAGCGATGATCACTTTTGTACATTAGCAGTTAAAGAAAACACTTCAGCAAGTGTCTGAATAATATTTGGTCCCATATTTTAATGAATTTTACTGGTAGTCACTCACTGTATGAGGAATGTTTGGGTGTAACGCGTGTACTTTATTTTGCAATCCTCACTTACGTCATGCTTGTTAAAAAAAATATCAAAAATGATATCTGGTGTGACTTTTTATTTTTGGTTTGACTGTATATGTTGCAAATGAAGATTCAGTTTGCATGGAAAACATGTCAGTTGTTATTACATCGGTAGTGACTTTAGACTCGACTATAGATTTAAAGGACGTTAAGCCAGCAATAGTTTGGTTCGGCAGGAGCAATATCCAACGTACCGTCCACAAAGACGAGGAACAAATTCATCATCTTGGCTGTCATAGCAGTCAGATCTCTGTTCTTCTTCCTCTTCTTCTTCTTCCTCCTCCTCTTCCTCCTCCACCTCCACTTCATCATCATCTGATCCCCAATCATAACTGTAAAATAAGAGATTAGTTAACTAGGAATCATCGACTCCGACATTATGCAATACAACAAATTACAACTTGCACACACCGTTACTGAGACAAAATAATTTATGACAAAGTTTTCATCGTTGTGAACACTCAAATTTTGAAGACTAGACATCAAAAATATTAAAATGGTAAATGGACCATATTTAAAGAGATGTTTACCCAAAAATAAAACCTGTATGAAAACACAAAGTACAATATTTTGAAGAATGTCCGTTTTTTTTCTCTCTCCATAACTTTCTTTTTGACAGAAATGTAATTTTAGGGTGAACTGCACCTTTAAATATGATCTTAAAGTCGGATCGTTTCACTATTTTAGACATTACATTTGTCTATACAAAATAACAAAATGCAAACAAAATGCACTCAAATTGAATTTAACAACAAAACTCTTAGTATTAGCAACTTATATACTCATACACTTCACAACGTAGTTTGGAAATGAATATGAATTGAGATACTGACCATTCAGCGAGTGTTGTTGGACCTTTATAAGTGGGCTGTGCAGGAGCCTTCGATGGACGCTTACGACGTTTACCAGGAATAGGGGTGTTTTTACCCTCGTATCTATAAAACAATATGCCATAATCAACCAATGAACACAGAAAATGACACTTGCCACATCTATTCAGGTGTACATCCGAGTCAAACTTGTGGTTTCCGTGGTAAACAACACCGCAGGTCCCACGAAACACACAGTGGTTACATCAAATATCCATTCCTACAAGAAGCCTGACTATTAGCGAGCTAACTTTAGCTGAAGCTCAATGATTAACATTAACGTTACCTGTCCAGGAGAAAACCAGCCAACTCTGAATTCTTTTTGAAGTCTTGCTGGGCTTTAAGCTGTTTCCATCTCTCAAACGCATCTCCGATATTTATCCGCTTTTTATTGTAATTCAGGTCATAGCGTTTTTTAGATGGATGCCTGGGCTGTTTAGGACGAGTTGAATCTGCTATCTCTGAGAAAGATCGTTCACTGGCTTCCATGATTGCAACTGTGTTTTTCCGCGAACTGGCAACCCGGCAGTGGGCGTGGCCACACGGACCAAAACAATAACACGGATTCCGGCACGGGTTGCCAGGTTTCACGTAAGCATTTGTTCACTTCGACCAGTTATTTGTTGGTTTAAATCACAAATGTACATGTTTGCACCAGAACCTGATGAATTTCTGTTGTTCCAGCTGACAATATCTATAATGGCACTGAATATGCCTAATAATACTAAATTTATTAGCATTTCAACTACATATATAAAACAAAATATAAATAGTTTCTAGTAAACACCTTTTAAAATAATGGTAGTAAATTGGTCAAAAACAGAATAATAGGGGACGTAAGAACTGGAATAGATTGGTTAGATATGTACACTGTAATGTTCCCATCTATCAGTGGAAATGTATTTTGCGTTCAAACAAACTGTTCAGGTTCAGGATATCTTCTAATTGCACTTCGTCGACTTTTCCTTATAAAATAAGCACACAACCAAACAATAAAACATTGATTTACCTGTCGAGAAGAAAGCAGGCAAATTCAGCGTCTCTTTTGAACTGTTTCTCCCGCATTAGCCCTTTCCACCTGGAAAAGGCTATCCCCACATTAACTCGTGTTTTTTGTAATCTCCGGTTACGTGTCCGTATTCGTTCTATTTTGGATATTTTGGGCAACGAGGATTCATTCTCCTTTGGCTCGGCATATGTATGGTCCTCCATTACAAATAACAGTGCAATGCAGTCTTTTAAACTTGCCGGGGCAAACGCCTCTCACCGCTCTGCTCCTCCGTTCTGCTGCTTTCAGTTACGTGACGCTGGCTCTGAACTAAAACGCGTTGGCCTAACACTTTTTGTCCATCTATGGCAGTTTTTCCAAAATGGCGGAACTACACAGAAGCCTCCGTGGACCTACCAGTCCCATGTATAAAAAGATAATAAATCCTTCGTTTACGAGTTGAAGTCAGATAATTGGCAGAGGTGTTTGTACACCATTGAGGACATATTTATGAATACAAATATTGTTTTTAAATAATAAAATACTTTAAAAAAATACACATGGTCACTTCTGTGTGTTTGCGTTTGAAGCGAGATCCCAAACAAACCAAGTTAGCTCGCCCCTCCCTCCCGAAGTGCATCATGAAAAGAAAAAAACATCATGCACGCGCATTTCTTAAAGCGACAGACACACAATATTCAGATCGACGTTCCACCTCAATGATTGCCCAGCCATAGTTGGTTTTGAAACGTGATTTTATAACCAAGTAAATATAATATTGGTTACTTGCAGTCAATATTGTGTATTCTTAGGCTAATGCAGAACATTATGTTATCAACTACATAGGTCGCTTCCAGCTTTGCTCCTAGTCATTTGAATTATTAAATGGTCATAAGCAAGGTGTCATAATGTTGCCTATTATCCTTTATTTACCAAGAGTTCTGTGGTCGGGCTGCTTCCCAAGAGCTACAGCCTCCCACAGCTTTTCAACTACATATATAAATAGTTTTTTGTCAACAGTTGAACTGTAAAGGTGGTAATTTGGTCAAAAACTTGATAAATCACATGACGTTGGGAACTGGAATCGAGTGGTTAGACGACAAAGGGTATGTTTTGTATTGATACAAAAATAATTATCAGCTTAAGAACACGAATTATGATCATGGGTGAGATAATAAATTCGTTTTTGTATTACCTGTACGTTTGATCACACTATTGTGCGTCATTGTAATGAATTTGGTGTTAATTATGTGCAGTTTTACACGTTTACAGTTTCTTACAATTGCCAAGTGTTTATCAAGTACTTTTCTACTCTTAAAGGTTCTCTAAGCGATCCTGATTGTTGACGTTCGGAATATTTTCAAACCAGAGCCATGTATTCAGAGAGTTCTGACACTCCCGTAGACCGCCATTGTAACTCAGGAATGCCGAAGAGTAACGCGTGTCATGGACCCGCCCATTAGTTCCAACCACTGATAGTTCCAGCGTTGAACCCCATTCATTTTCAGTGCTTCCGAAGTACGCTCGCTGGTAAATTAATGAAATTACTGTATTTTTTTTACTTTTACACACATTTGCGACCTCTCGTGAATCTAGTCTGTAGTTATATGTTATGTAGCCAGATCTAGTAAATGTTTATTGGAAGATAAAGGTTAATTGCAGCGATAGCTTACGTGACCAACACTTCACTAACGTTGTTAGCAAACTTATGCTTACCTGATGTATATAATATTTTTTATAACGTCATATAAATATATATATATATATATATATATATATATATATATAATATTAGATATACAATATATATATATATATATATATAAAATATTAGATATACAATATATATATATATATATATATAATATTAGATATACACACACACAATTGATTTATTTAAGTGGTTTAGGGTTATGCATGTGTTTGTGTAATGTATATATATATATATATATATATATATATATATGTGTGGGGGGGGGGGGGCAATACATAGTACCTCGTATAAATGTTTGTGTGTGTTTTCTGATGAATGGTTTAGTCTATGAATAGGGTAGGATGAAGGGCTACATTAACCACTGAATTGAATCCCAACAGTTATGGATCATATTTAGGAACAAATATTTTACTCATTAACTCATCATCATCATCATCATATCTTTATTTAGGACATACATATTAAATGGTCCATAGCACTATACAAAATAAAGTACATTCAAAATAAAAAATATACCCAAAAGTTAAAATTTACCGAACATTACTGTAAATATGGTCATTGCTACGTCATGGGAGCAGTCTATATCCCTCCTAAATCATTCATTTGTACATGCACAGCATAATTATTTATATTTTACGTTGGTTGTCGTGATTGTTATCCTGAACGGGCCACCGGTCTTTGCGTGATCACGGTAGGCTAATGGCTGAATCGGAATTTATAAGCAAGATCACGGGAATCCATAACCTATGGAAGCTTGTTTCCGCCATTGAATAAAAAATATAATAAAGAATTGTGACTTTTTATCTTACAATTCTGACTTTTTTTCTCACAATTCTGACTTTTTTTCTCACAATTGCGAGTTTATATCTCACAATTCTGACTTTATTTCTCAGAATTGCGTGATATAAAGTCGCAATTGCGAGTTATAAAGTCAGAATTGCGAGATATAAAGTCAGAATTGCGAGAAGTCAGAATTGCGTGATATAAAGTCAGAATTGTGAGATATAAAGTCGCAATTCTGAGAAAAAAAGACAGAAGTGTGACTTTTTTTCTCACAATTGCGAGTTTACATCTCGCAATTCTGACTTTATAACACATAATTGCGAGTTTATATGTCGAAATTCTGACATCTTTTCTCAGAATTGTGAGATATAAACTCGCAATTGCGACTTATTAGGCCAATTCTTTTTCCCCCATCAGAAGAGTTTAAATCTCACAATTCTGACTTTATATCATGCAATTCTGACTTTAAAACTCGCAATTGCGACTTTATATCACGCAATTCTGACTTTATAACTCGCATTGCGACTTTATCACGCAATTCTGACTTTATGTCTCGCAATTCTGACTTTATAACTCGCAATTGCGACTTTATATCACGCAATTCTGACTTTTTATCTCGCAATTCTGACTTTATAACTCGCAATTGCGACTTTATATCTCGCAATTCTGACTTTTTATCTCGCAATTGCGACTTTATATCACGCAATTCTGACTTTATATCTCGCAATTCTGACTTTATAACTCGCAATTGCGACTTTATATCACGCAATTCGGACTTTTTATCTCGCAATTGTGAGAAAAAAAGTCAGAATTGTGAGATAAAAAGTCGCAATTATTTGTTTTATTTTTTTATTCAGTGGCGGAAACAAGCTTCCATAATAACCTACATCCCAGTTGTGCTAAAATAAATATCATGAGACGTCCATCATCAGATGAATGACATGGAAAAGTTAAGTTGGAGCCGCTAAAGCCAGTGCAACTACTAATGCGAACATGAACACAAGCTTTTCCCTCCAAAAATATAGCCTTAAAAAACACCCCTGCCTCTCCAAATGCAACACTGACATTAATCAAACGCAATAAAAGCTTACAAAGTACTTTGGTGTGCGTTTTATTTTATATTTACCGTTTAATAATGCAATCGCTGCTGTCTGTCTATTGAAGAACATGACAGCCCGCGTCTGTTTTGGAACTATTGGGGCTTCCATGAACCACGTGACAGCCTTGCGGCGACATCAAAGGAGTAAAGCGTGTCGCAACTCTCTCAATATATGGCTCTGTTGGAGGCTAGCTAGACCCTCCCTCCTCCGCATCTCATCTCCTCCCCCTCGTGCATAGTTCTAGCTAATTATATCCTTGTGTGGGTTTGGCGAACATAAGCGTCAATTTAGAAGAAAAAACCCCCCAACAATTTAACGTTTCCCACCTGTCCAGCAAAAACAGAGCAACCTGAATGTTGGACCGGAAGCCCTTCTGCCGCCGGAGTTCTTGCCAACGTTTAAAAGGTTCGCTACCGATGTAAATTCGGAACTTCGCGCGTTCTTTATCCGACTCCTTCTTCTTTTTCATTTGTTCTTCAGAACGACGTCTCTTTGGTCGTGTGTCGGCCATTTTTCTAACTTCCCTCTGATGCTTCTCTGAGTCTCTCCTTCACACACACACACACACACCCTTCATGTGCACGCGCACTAACCCCCCAGACCCACCCTCAAATACTTCTTGCCAGTGATTGGCTGGAACACTGTTTGTTAGGTTTCGTGGTCCGGGTGAGACAATGGTTGTTTTTGTTGCCGTTTGTGGAGCCTGTGGTGTCTACAGAGACCGCGTTTTTTACAGTGTGTTTAGGGGACAGGCAGCTAGCCGATAGTGAGGAGACGTTTGATGTATGTGACAAAAAAATGTTTTGGCCCCACATCGCTTTGAGAACCTTTAAGACTGCAACACATCACACAATTGGCCAAATAGTTAATTTTATGGCCAAAAACAAACTCTACATTTCACAATGCTCAAAACCTTTTTCTATACTCACAGCAAAAGCGACTCAACATACAATCATTCGGTCAAAACACTAGCCCTAGTTTTCTTTCCAACATGAACATAGTCAGTCGTATAGCGATTATAGCAATTGAAGGCATTATGAAATCTGCATTACTTCGCATTTCAGTTCTACATGCAGACAATATGAAATCCATTGTTTTTTTTTATAATTCAGTTTCCTTTTAGTGTAAGCACCAAATCCAAAATATACAACATCATAAAAGATAATTGTAACTTTTTAATCTTACAATTCTGACTTTTTGTGTGGAATTTCAGAATTGTGAGGTATAAACTAGGAATTGAGAAAAAAAAAAGAAAGAATTTGTGATCAGTTATGAACCAGTTGTTAAAGGGATAGTTCACTTTGAAATTAATTTTTGGTATGTTTTAGCTTACATCAAGGGCATCCAAGATGTAGGTGTCTTTGTTTCCACAGTATTTTCAATTATGATATTTTTAGGTCAAACCGTTCTTGTCTGTCAGTCATATTATGGAGGTCTATGGTCACCACCTCAAAGAGCATGCACAGAGAAATCTAAATTAAACATGATTTAATGACTCGTAAATGTAAGTACACATTGATGTCCGAAGACACGAAATGAGCGGTTTTTGTGAGAAAACGAACAGTATTTATATAGCCACAGCCACAAAGCGCCCATGCCCTCAGATCACTTGGACGTGGTTGTGGTTACCAGAGGCGAAAATGATATAAATACTGTTCGTTTTCTCACACAAACCGCTCGTTTCGTGTCTTAGGCCATCAATGTGTACTTACATTTACGAGTCATTAAATCATGTTTAATCTGGACTTCTCTGTCCATGCTCTTTGAGGTGGTGACCATAGACTTCCATTATATGACTGACAGACAATAACTATACCAATCATTTTTTTACAAGACATGGAAAAACAAATACAACTTTTGTAATTGCATACATAACATTTTTTTTTTTTCAAATAAAAAAAGCAAATTATTTTAGGGTAGGCCTACTGTCATTTTCCTTTTCATTTACATGATGGTTTGTCATCAGACATGGACCAGTATAACCACTAGCGAGTTTACTGGCAAAAAAAAACAATACTGAAATTACCAGATTACAAAGAATATTACAAGTTGAGAAGATAGCCACTTGAAAGGAATGTAAACAAAATCAAAGTTTGTAGCAAGAGAAAGATTATACTGATAGAGTCCTGAGTCCTGACATTGACAAACTATTGTAACCGAGCTTTTGTATTGGGTTCGCCTAAACACTTTTAACTAATAAAATAATGAAAACAGGAGACATAAATTCCATGAGCGATGCAAACTCTTTTTATTCTTTCTCTTAACTCTCTCCTCAAACACGTGCTCCTCATACGCTTATGCGCATGCTCCTCCCCTCTTGCCTATGGCAAGTCCCAAAGGACAGAATGTGTTACACACGCATAAACAGAACATTCCTGTAGCCTTAGCTTCTATACCTACTTTAATCTGTTACACTATTATTTACACTGATTTTGGACCGGAGGATCGCGTCACACGAATTCACAAATGAGATCATATTTGCATCCATGTCTACAAAATAGCACTGCGGGACCATAGCGAAACGAAATATGAATATCAAACCGCAAACTATATTTCGCTGCTACCACTCTCACCTCCTTTCGGACCATCCGGACCCCAATCTGCCCTACTTATAATAACTTATAGCCATAACCGGCTCTGTTGGTACATTTAACCACGCAACAACTCCTTGGCATCTTCACTTACAGACACCATCACTACATGCCACTAGACTACTACCACTTCCATACTACTAAGTTACACGAAACCACGAAACTGCCTCCCGGTTGCGTGCGCAAGCAGTGATGAGGTGATGAGGTTGCCGAGAAAACCATGTATTGAAATCATCAAATGACTATTATTTGAGCTGTACAATAAATATTATAGCTTAAAATTTGCTCACCTGTCTATTAAAAAGCACGCGAGAGTGGCGTCTTTGTCAATTCTAAGTTTGTCTCGAAGTTCTCTCCATCTGCAAAACGCCACGCCGATATTTACCCTGGTTTTACTTCTCCGCTTGTCCCAAAGCTTTCTTGACGCTGATGGTCTAAGTTTACGTTTTGGGGGGATTTCTGTAATCGCTAATGAATAATTGTGATCCATGATGATGACTGAAGACAACACAACAGCAGCGTGCTGCTAGATGCTGTAGCATAGATGTATATCAAAACATAGAATCCTCAGTGGCGACTAACGCATAGCGGCCCATTGAAACCATAGAAACGGTCGCTAATGAGGCTTCTATGTATGTATACTACAAGTGGAAACCGAGCATAGCTCAAATAATACGTCATTGATATGCGACAATGACAGTAAAACATTTGAAAGAGCTTAAAAAGTCTCTCAATACGATTACATTACAGGTTGTATCAGCGATTGTAGGTGACGCCACTTTTGTTTGAGTTTGAAGCGAGAACCCAAACAAGTTCTAGCTCGCCCCTCTTATTCACTGGAAGCATCAGTGGGATAAAACGGACCAGATAACGTTATGGGGAAAACTCATGGTAACAACAGCTATCTGGAATAATATTAACAGCTTATTATTATGATTCGGCTAACTTTAGTCCTGAACGTAGGCTTGTGTTATTGCTAATAGTAACGTTACAATGTTATGGCTATACATCAAAGTAGATAGGAAAACAAACGCAACTCGCATACTAAAACCCTACAATCTGATATTCACTAGAGCTATCCAAGTTTAGTCGAGCTCTAAGCGACTCACCTGTCCAGAAGAAACAGTGCAACCTCGGCGTCCGATTTAAAAATGTTCAATTCTTTGAGTTCTCTCCACCGTTCAAAAGCCTTTCCGATTATTATTCGTTTCTTTGACGAAAAACGACGGTATTCACTCGACTTAATCCTCCTCTTCTTCTTGGGGATTGCCTCTTCCATATTAAATGTATCTGGTCCGTTGAAAGCATAGGGTTATTTATTATTCAGCTCCGACTTCGCGTGCAGGTGCCATGCACGAGCATAAACAACACCCCCCTCTGTCGGTGATTGGTTAGGCTTACCTTAGATCACTGTTTATTTTGATTTTGAGTGGTGGTTGTTCCCATTTGTTTTTGTGTGCAGATCTCAGAGCCTAGGCTCCTACAGAAACACGTTTTTTTTGCCAGCCTGCTTATGGGGAAGGCAGCTAGCGGATCGTTAGGAAAAATGAGTTGAATGTGATCATTTTTTTTGGGGCCTGATATCGCTGATACAACCTTTAAGTATAAATAAGAAAGCAACTAAAAATCTTTAATTTTGTACAAATGTAACTGATGTGCAATTATTGGTCCCAGTTCTTCTTATTTTAGCTTTACCTTAGCTGTTAATGCTACTAGCCCAAATAATGCAGTCCCACAAGATTGATGGTTACAAATGGCTGGAATAAAAACAAAAGTCTAAACACTACATTAAATACTTGCTTTGATTTTGTCATCATCAACAAGGAGCTGATGACAGCCAATCATATTTTTTCTTGGCTTTCTCTGCCATAACCATTGTATTTTACAAACACACAGTTACAACAGCCAACAAAAAGCAAAAGTAAGAAGAACTGGGACCAAGAGCCTAACTAAAGCAAACACTGATCACCACAATGGTGACTTGAAATTAAAGAAATATAAAAATCTAAACCTCATCTAAGGCATGTTGTATGTCATAAACATGTAATTTCTGTATGTTTCGCAAGAAAAAATAAAGTAAAAAAAAAAACAACCACCATTATTTAAAATGGATTTTTTTTTTCTGGATTTACAAACTTTTAACTGCATGAAATATATTACACTGTGCAAGTAGGTTTTGGATATTTTATTACACAAATCTTACATATTACTGAAATAGGCCTATCAAAAATGTATTGATCAAAATGTTTAAAACAGTAAATGCAGAGCAACTTGAATGGAAAACATAATAAAATCATAATAGATTCATCATCACCTCTCTTTTCTTTTGCAAGATAGTCTTTTCTTGCAACCTTCTCATTTTCAATGCGTTCCCTCCTGAGTTCTCAGTCTCACTATCTTCATTTGGGCCGACACTAGTGATCTTTGGGGTCTCCAGATACCTAGACAATAGCATTTAATTTTGCAACAGAATAATAGGTCATTGTTATTTTTTACAAATGTAATTTTACTCTGTTTATTAATGTTTTTACTCAACATTTGTGCAGTTTTTGGATGATTTAAATTTCTATACAAATATGTATTTATATATATCATTTTACAGCAAAAAGTAATCTCATCGCTTGATAAACTTAAGGTTGAGCCACTGTAGTCACTTTTTAATGATTTATTTAATAACTTTTCTGGGCCAGCAGGTTTCAATTCCTCAGGAAGCCTATGGAGGAGTGAGACAGCTCTCAGATTTCATCAAAAATATCTTGGTGTTCCTAAGATGAATGATAGACTAATGGGGTTGGAACAACAGCAATTACTGACAGAATTTTCATTTAATTTATAAAGATAGTGCAAATTTGAAAATTTAATCTGATGTTTTCAGAGTTGTGAGATCCAGGCGATCACAGGGCGCTCAGTTCTCAATAACCCCGCCGAAAACAGCTTTAGTCCTTCTGACTTTTGCCGTTGGTTCTGATTTCTCTATAATGATTAAATATGAAATAACTCGTTTTATGTATATCTAACGGGTGATTTTTGTTCTCATGAATATATTATTTGTTCACAGAGCATCTTGTTTTGTCTGAGGGCAGAGTTAAGTTTCATAACTTTATAAATGCGTTGAATTTGTATTTTTGACTGAATTGTTTGCTTGTCTAAATTTCCTATTGAATAAACTTCTTATTCTTTATACTTATACTTTTATAATGACTTATTAAAGGTCCCGTTCTTCGTGATCCCAACTTTAGTTAGTGTTTAATGTTGTTGTTAGAGTATAAATAATATCTGTAAAATTATAAAGCTCAAAGTTCAATGCCAAGCGAGATATTTTATTTAACAGAAGTAGCCTACATCGAACGGCCCGTTTGGACTACATCCCTCTACTTCCTTCTTTAATGACGTCAGTAGAACAGTTCTTTGACTGACGTCAGCCCACAGGAACGCTCCCTCAACTTCTTATAACTTACTGTGTTTACTCAGCTCTTACGGTGATTTTCTGAAGTAAAACTGATGCTTCATCTTTTGTGTGATGTACAATAAACTTTATTAAACTCATCAGTATATGCAGTTTGATCATCATTCGGAAACAGCAGACTTGTAGGCTATTAATAAATAATGGATACATACAAGCAGATGACAAATACGTTATAATAACCGTAATTAAACTACTAAACTATAAATGTTCCATCTCTATACAGCACTCTGACTCTGTAGACATTATTTTCCGACTGGAAATGAACACGTTACTGAGAGTTTCTAAAATTAACATCATTCCATGTGATGAGATTGTCCTGAGAGACTGAGCGCGAGCTCATGAAGCTCCGCCCCCTGTGCCGGCAGCAGCAGCTCATTTGCATTTAAAGGGCACACGCTCAAACAGCGCGTTTTTCTGAGCCCCCAAAAAATGACAATTTAAACATGCTGTAAAAAATTATATTTGGGGTATTTTGAGCTGAAATTTCACAACACATTCTGGGGACATCAAAGACTTTATTTTACATCTTGTGAAAAGGGGCATTATACGGGACCTTTAAAACTGACTTGTAACAAAGAGGGTTGTGTTTTTATGTCGTATTTTCGTTTATTATAGTTTATTATAGATAGGTCTACTCTGCTCTGCTCTGATTGGTCAGATGGTCCAGTCTGTTGTGTGTTGTGATTGTTCTACTCTGCTCTGATTGGTCAGATGATACGAACAATGTCTTCTTATATATATATATATATATATATATATATATATATATATATATATATATCTAGCATGAATCCTCCTTTTGATCCTTTTGAATTGCATGCACAGTTGATTCACAGCTCAGAAAACAGTTCTCAGCATGCCAACAACACAAACCAATCTCTTACAATCTCAGCTACAACTACAGAGTTTGAGGGTCAAATTAGACATTGTTTCACAGCAGCCAATGAAGACCATAGCCAGGCATTATGCAAATATCTTACATTGTTACATAGATATATTGTGCACTTTGATCTTTAAAACTCTGCAGACTTTCTGCAACCAACACAAGTCAATTGGACTCAATCGGGTTTGCTCCAGTATCCAAAATAGTCACAAGTGTTTATCGCACCAAAGTAAACAAAAATGTCTTCAGAACTAAACACTGAAAAGTAATATTGGTATCACCATGAGAAATGACTTAGCCATATTGGACAGACCATAAGAGGAAGCACTTTATGGAAAATAACAAAAGCATTTATCCTGAGTCATGCATACAGGGTGGATCTCTCACAATGACATTTGTGCTGGCATTTCCAGTTCATCTGGTTTCCAGAAAGCCATCTGACCAAAACACAAAATAATAAAAGACAACGCCCCTGACTGTCGTTGACCAAACAAAAACATAATTTTATAAATTAATCTTATACACTCTTAGAAGAAATGGTTCTATTTAGAACCAGAAATGGTTCCATCCCCCGCTTCATATATGGAACTACAAAATGGTTCTATATAGAACCATTTTTTTTTTGTTTAAAAGGTTCTATTGGCCAAGTATGGAACCCCAGGGTTCTATATAGAATCCAAAGGAACCCTTTTTTTAAGAGTGTATAGAACCTTTTAGGGGTTCCAAATACGTAGCACTGATAGAACCTTTTAAGGTTCTATATAGAACCTTTTCTTCTAAGAGTGTATGAAACATTCAAAGTAACCACAGCATGATTTCAGTACAGGTGTTCACATTCAGCATCACCATTTTCTGCTCTTATTGGTTATAATGAAAGATTAATAATAATTGATTTGTTAGCCTGTAAACGGAAGTAACATCTTTGGAAAAAGCAAGACATGCAAAGAAAATAAATAATTAGCTTTCTAGTGTCTATAGGCTCAGCACTTCACCTGAGGTTTTCCAATGTTTTCCATAACGTGCATGACAGGATCTCCCCAAAACAAGAGTCAAGAACTTTCTCTTAGGAAAGTAATAAGTCAATAAGTCTTTCATAATCAGGAAACATGTAATGGCTAAAAATAAAAGATCGAATTGAATCTTCCTCTTTTTTTGGCCAAGTCTCTGCCATTAAAAGTCATTGTCAGGATATCGCTCCACTTTTCTCATTCTTGAAGCATCTTGAGATGGAAAAAAACTGTCAAAGTTTTAAATTCCCAAGCTTTTAGCTCCCAAGACAAGTGCTCACAATGATGGTTCAACAGTCCGGCAGTGACACGTCATCCTTTCTATTGGTCGTTTCAAGGAGTTCATATTCTCCAGTCCATATTCCTCCTCTTATCCATGTTCACCTGGGCAGGATTTCACGGTATGGTATTGTGAGGTTCCCCAAGTACCAAAAGATCCAAAACACCAGACTAAGGAAGATGATGATCGGTCCAGAAAGGATAAAAAAGTCCCAATAACTGAGAGGTGCAAAAATCCCAATGATCAAGAGAGCCAATCCGACAACGTCGAACAGAATGGCCAAGGAGAGAAAGATAGCACAGCGTCCCACTCTTTCCTTGCAGCCCATCTTGGAGAAGCTCAGGTAAGGCTCATGGCACTCAAGAATGAATGAATGACTGACAGGAATGCTTTCTTTTGTAAGGCTTTTATGAAGCAGCTCACCCTCATTCTTACGTAGTCCATTCCTTTACAACCACCAAAACAAGTCCAACCACCTGTCAAATGTGCCACTCTATTTTTATGCATATGAGCAGTTTTCCTCACAATGAAAGTGGACCGACTGTGAAGTGAACAGATTCAGATCTTTCTGAAAGCCTTTGTCAAAGAACCACTGTGTATGTGGCATTCAGAGTGGTTTTCTGAGTTGTGCAATGCTCAAACAACTGCTATTAGTCACAGATTACTCACATGATTTTAGGGATCATTCAATTTCCATTCTGTTAAACACAAAAGATACAATGACTTCTATAGAAAAATAAATCATACTATGGATGTCAATGGGGTCCATCCACTGTTTAGTTACCAACATTCTTCAGAATATCTTCCTTTGTGTTTGACAAAAGAAAGAAATACATATAGGTTTGAAACAACGTAAGGGTGAGTAAATGGTGACAGAATTTTCATTTTGAAGTGAAATACTCAAGATTATGGGTTCAAACTCAAGATTATGGGTTCATACTCAAGATTATGGGTTCAAACTCAAGATTATGGGTTCAATACTCAAGATTATGGGTTCAAACTCAAGATTATGGGTTCAAACTCAAGATTATGTTCAATACTCAAGATTATGGGTTCATACTCAAGATTATGGGTTCAATACTCAAGATTATGGGTTCAAACTCAAGATTATGGGTTCATACTCAAGATTATGGGTTCAATACTCAAGATTATGGGTTCAATACTCAAGATTATGGGTTCAATACTCAAGATTATGGGTTCATACTCAAGATTATGGGTTCAATACTCAAGATTATGGGTTCATACTCAAGATTATGGGTTCAATACTCAAGATTATGGGTTCAAACTCAAGATTATGGGTTCAATACTCAAGATTATGGGTTCATACTCAAGATTATGGGTTCATACTCAAGATCATGGGTTCAAACTCAAGATTATGGGTTCATACTCAAGATTATGGGTTCAAACTCCAGATTATGGGATCATACTCAAGATTATGGGTTCAATAATCAAGATTATGGGTTCAAACTCAAGATTATGGGTTCATACTCAAGATTATGGGTTCATACTCAAGATTATGGGTTCAATACTCAAGATTATGGGTTCAATACTCAAGATTATGGGTTCAATACTCAAGATTATGGGTTCATACTCAAGATTATGGGTTCAATACTCAAGATTATGGGTTCATACTCAAGATTATGGGTTCAATACTCAAGATTATGGGTTCAAACTCAAGATTATGGGTTCAATACTCAAGATTATGGGTTCATACTCAAGATTATGGGTTCATACTCAAGATCATGGGTTCAAACTCAAGATTATGGGTTCATACTCAAGATTATGGGTTCAAACTCCAGATTATGGGATCATACTCAAGATTATGGGTTCAATAATCAAGATTATGGGTTCAAACTCAAGATTATGGGTTCATACTCAAGATTATGGGTTCATACTCAAGATTATGGGTTCAATGCAAGATTATGGGTTCAATGCAAGATTTTTTTGGGTTCATACTCAAGATTATGGGTTCATACTCAAGATTATGGGTTCATACTCAAGATTATGGGTTCAAACTCAAAATTATGGGTTCAGACTCAAGATTATGGGTTCATACGCAAGATTATGGGTTCAAACTCAAAATTATGGGTTCATACTCAAGGTTATGGGTTCAATGCAAGATTATGGGTTCATACTCAAGATTATGGGTTCAAACTCAAAATTATGGGTTCATACTCAAGGTTATGGGTTCATACTCAAGATTATGGGTTCAAACTCAAGATTATGGGTTCATACTCAAGATCATGGGTTCAATACTCAAGACTATGGGTTCATACTCAAGATTATGGGTTCAAACTCAAGATTATGGGTTCATACTCAAGATTATGGGTTCAATACTCAAGATTATGGGTCCATACTCAAGATTATGGGTTCAATACTCAAGATTATGGGTTCATACTCAAGATCATGGGTTCAATACTCAAGATTATGGGTTCAATACTCAAGATTATGGGTTCAATAACCCTAATTGTGATTCTTGACTGACAAAAACACCAAAACAATTACAGTCATTAAGGGTGAAATGTGGTTTAATTTGATGTTTTGGATTGTTTATACAAACTTGAGCTAAAGACAGATTTAACTCTACACACATTTCATATTACAGTACAGTGAAAGCAAGATTACATGTTTTATATTTACATACACTACATCATACAATTCTTCATGTACACACACACATGCCTCACTCACTACTGAAAATATAATCTATACTAAAATATATCTTAAAATTTCATGATCTGGCAATATATAATTCTTCATATGAAGAGTTCAGATGCAAAAGCCTCTAAGTGCCATTTGAATTTTTCTTCTAGAATGATCATTTTTATCAAGCTTGTATATTTAAGTTCAGTGATTTCACTTAAATGGCAATGATAATTACCTATTAATTGTTATTTAAGTAAAATTACTGAACTTAAATATACAAGTTTGATAAAAATCATCATTAAAGAAGAAAATTTCAAATGGCATTTAGAGGCTTTTGCATCTGAACTCTTCATATACTGTAGTTTTATGCCTTAGCAATAAAATAACATGCATATTTGGCTCCCTTCTACTAAAGTATTGAAACTTCAGACTGAAGCATTTGCTGTCGGACTGGTTTGGTCGCTGATGACCTCGCCGACTGTTGATAGGCTAACGAGTGAAATGGCTTGACAGTGGAGGAGTTTGCATGAACGCCCAGCTGCCGCTTTGAAAGGGAAATGGATTCCTACTATGCATGCGTGAATTCACAAATGAGGACGTGCAAAAATAAGGGCCGTACCTGAGTTTCACTTCGAATATCAACAGAAACACGACACAAGTGACACACAATAAAATAGCGATAGTCTGATTTTGAAATGACCCAACATTCGTTGGTGTTACCTCTACTTTTTGGAGGTAATTTGCCAACAGCATAAAAGTGAGTAAATAACGTGCAAAGTAAGAGTTCACTTCATTTGACCAGTCTGGTGTGACACCACTAAATTCCATTACATAAGCCACAGATATCAGTAAAGAGTGGTTATATTTCAGTAATTCAACTTAACAGGTGAAACTAATGTATTATATATAGTGACGCACGATATATCGGCGTCGGCCGATATTTGTTCATTTTTATGTTATCGTTATCGGCCCGATAATAAAAATTGGCTGATATATTAAAGATGATAAATAATGAATTATTTCCTTCAACACTTGACACACTTAAGATGCGCACTGTTCAACAACATTGATCTTAATTGCTTGAAATATGATCGGAATCAAAAAGGAAATTTAGTTTCCTATAAAGTGCAAGTGCAAAATGTGCTGTCATATCGGTTCATGAAATTATAATGAGAACATTATAATTGTGTGATTGGGAAATGGATTTTAATTGTGAGACTTTTGTTTTTGCAATCAGGCTCTCAAAAATTATTGAAAAAAAATTGGATTTAGATTTATCGGCCGATATATCGGTTATCACCTTTCAAATGTAAAGAATTATCGGTTATCGGTATCAGCCAAAATGTTCATATCGGTGCATCCCTAATTATATAGACTCGTTGCATGCAAAGTGAGATATTTACAGCCTTTATTTGTTATAATTTTGATGATTATGGCTTACAGCTAATATATTCTAATTTTGAATTTGGGTTTTTCATAAGGTGTAAGCCATAATTTTCGAGGGCCAGTTGTTCAAAACATTTAATCTGGATCAAAATGATCCGGATTTGGAAATCCCACTTTTATCAGGTAATCCGTCTTACTTTTATGCCGGTTTTTCAAAGCAACATTGGACTGGATCACCCTGATCCAGATACGCAGTTTTCAAAATTACCAGTGCTCTAAATGGGACAACATATCACAATGTGGGCTACCAGCTTTGTAAATAACAGGTAGAAGAGCCAACATGGGGTCACTGTAAGTGTTTCTTATTTTGAGACAAAACACAAATGGGGACAAGATCATTTTTATTTTATTTTTACTTTACCATACTGAATAGCTTAATTATGTCTACTTTATCAATGTTACAACAGTTACACAAGTCAAGTGCAAAATATAAATAAATGTATATACACTAAATTATACAAATGTATTATTTGACCAATTTTAAAGTTTTACTACATTTTCTTCCTGAAATCCACCTTGTTGGGATCAGGATAAAGTTTTTTTTTAGTTTTTTTTTTTTATCAAAGTTATCCAAACCCCACTGACAAGTTTTGAACAACACAAACTGAAGGTTTGATCCAGATTAAAACTAGGATTGGGTTCCCTAATCTAATCTGATTTCAGATTCCTTCTTTCCCTTTTGAACAACCCATTTTCAAGATTTGATCCAATCCGATAACCAAAATCCGATCAACTTACCTTTGAACAACTGGCCCCAAAAGTGTAACAAATAAAGGCTGTAAATATCTCACTTTGCATGTAATGAGTCTATATAATATATTAGTTTCACCTTTTAAGTTGAATTACTGAAATAAATGAGCTTTTGCGCGATACTCTAATTTTTCATATTAACCACTCCATATAAACACAACAGACTGTTGTTTTACTCTATTAAAGCCATAATTCTATAATTCAGACTCCGTTTGAAATGTGTGCAGTATCTAAGCGTACTGCGGATGGCAAATAGTTGAAGACTTCTCGGCTAATTCAGTCATTGTTTCAGGACCTGGAAAATAAGAAGAGTTTTCTTAAACTTCAGTGTGAAACGATATCAGGCCTCATTCATCACGAGTAGAATAACTTTACATGTAAATCATATGCTTACATAAATTCATGAATTAGTGAGTTTCCTTTAATGAATGTCTCTTGATAATGGTCTAAAAATATGATCAAAATACTAACAATACATAATTATTGGAAACACTTTACAATAAGGTTCATTAGCTAACATTAGTAAATGTGTTAACTAACATAAACAATACATGAATTAGTAAATGTTGAAGTTAATATTAACTAAGATTAATATCTAAATTAGGGCTGTTAAACGATTAATCGCGATTAATCACATCCAAAATAAAGTTTGTTTTTACATAATATATGTGTATACGCATATATATATATATATTACACGCATTTATATTTAAGAAAAAAAATATTTATATCTAAAATATTTATAATTATATATAAAATATTTATATTTATATATAATAATTTTTTATATATATATATATATATATATATATATAATTATACACAGTGCACCCACATATATTATGTAAACAAACTATGTAAATAACGTGTAGGTTTATATTTGCATCTTAGCAAACAACTACACACCAGCTGAAATAGACACGGATGTTTATGTATGAAAATGTCACGGGCACAGCATGAAACTTTGTAGAGTTCGTGTCACATGGGAGTTTGTTTTGTCGAAGTGCCTTTATTATATGGGGTTCATATTTACTCGCCTCTTTTCACAGCAGATCATCGAAACTCTGCGGCTCCGTCTGATCGTCCGGCTTCTCCTCCGGAGGTTTGACGTCTGTTTCTGAATCCTCATAGCCTTCATTCTGGAAACAGATGAACTCGTCTTCTTTTGGCTTTTTCTCTTGAGACTCTTCATCGCATTTGCTCACATCTGACTCAGAGTCCTCACCTGGGATTGCTTTGCCGGACTCCTCATCCTCATATCCTTGATTCTGGTAGTACATGAACTGATCATCATCGGACTTTTCTTTGGGTAGTTCATCACATTTGATCAAATCAAGATCCTTTTGTCCTGGGAAATATGTGGATTTGCCCCACGTCACGTTTCGAATGGTGGAAGAGGTGCTTCTAGTTTTCTCACCTGTGCAAAATAAAGACACATGGCTGGATTCAATATAAAGATCAATACACACACACACGAGGATTTACAGACTGGAAATGGACACACTCTTAAAAATAAAGGTTCCAAATGAGGGATTTCGCAGTGATGTCATAGAAGAACCATTTGGGTTCCGGAAAGAACATTTTAATATTCTAAAGAATCTTAAGAACCCTTTTGTGGAATGGAAAGATTATATGAATGTTCTTCATGGAACCTTCGATGCCAAATAAATAACCTTTATTTGTATGACTGTATCAATTCATTTTTAATTTAGTATTTAACCTTAAATTTAATTTTTGAAAAAAAATGTATGATCCTAGAAATTAAAAAAAGCTCTAAAGAATGAGGATGCATGCATTTTAAGGTATTTTCTTCAATCGTTCTTTATAAGGAGACGGTGACAGAAAAACAATGACGAGAGGGAAAAAATAGCTTGAATTAGTTGTGTTCCCTCAACTTATTATTTTTATCTTAAGAATCATATTATGCAGCTTATAGCCTATATATAAAATAGCCTATATTTTACCTCTCATCATCATGTCTTTTAGGCTCCGTAACTTTAGTTTTAACGGAAGGAAGCCTTTTTTATGAATATAGATCATTTTTTGGTAACACTTTACAATAAGGTTAATTAGTTCATTTATTAACTAACATAACAATAAACAATACATCTGTGACGATTTATTATTTTTTGATAATGTTAGTTAATAATAACATACCCAATAATAATAACCCATAAAAACAGCTCATTGTTTGTTCATGTCAGTTCACAGTGCATTAACTAATGTTAACAACAACCTTTGATATTAATAATGTTAATAAATTTAAATGAACTCCGATGACTAAATGCTGTCCAACTATTGTTCATTCTCAGTTCAATTTAACTAATGAACCTTATTGTAAAGTGTTACCGCCATGGTTCTTTGGAGATTACAAAAACTCAATGACTCATGAAAATGTTGTTTTGGTGTGTGAGCTTCTCACCGCTGTTGTGTGTTTTGGAGAGTCTCTCCGTGAGTTTCCTCGCGAGCTCTTTGACGCTGCGCGCCGCGCTCGACCCGCGCTCCACGCGCTCATTCTCCTCCTCTACCCTGATGTTTCCCACGTACCACATGAGCCACCAGGCCAGGCTGGCGAACAGCAGCAGCCCGCCGGTGTGAATGAGGAAATCCCCGTAAAACACGCCGTTCCGCCGCACGTCCCCGAACACGCCGACGAACAGCAGGATCACACCGACCACGTCGAAGACGATTGCCATGACGAATAACGACAAACAGGTGCCGATGCACCTCAGCTCCTTCATCTTCGCCTTCAGGAGGAGGATGCTGCCGCTCCTGTCGGTATCGCGGAAGATCTGCCGAGTCCAGGTGAGACGGACCTGGCGGACACGAGGGGGGAACGCCCTTGTGACGTCACTACGGCGGCAAGGCAACGCGGTGAAATGGCCTTCCTACATCGCACTTTAATTCAATTACTACTATTTATGCAGTATAACGAGTAGACTACACCTCCATTTTGGCCTATATGTTATTTAGAGTCAATGTTAAGCAAAATAATAATTAAAAAAATAAATATTTGTCAGGTTGTACATCCTTAAAATTTGCCTGTCAAATGTGGGCTCAAGTCATTCAAATGAGAGATCTGGTATTTTTGTTGTGTGTGTGGTTTTTTTGTTTGTTTGTTTTTTTATTTATTTTTACCAAAGCCACACATCTTTCTAGTCCAGTCATGTTTTACTTTCTAATCTCAGACACTTTCTGATGGGATGGTATGATGAGAAAAAGAAAAGGTTTTATGCCAGCTTGACCTCCTAAGACTTTAACAAGATGTTGTTAATGTTAGCATGGTGGGACTGGAAAATAGAAAAAAAAAAACACAAAAAACACAAAAAATGTCCTAGCAATGTTGGGTGACGTCACTTCCCGTTGACTTTCAAAGTATTGACAAACAAAACCAAAACGGAGCCTAGCTCGTGCTGGTGCTTCCTCTCATTTACATTAGAGATCGATAGCTGCTGGAAACCTATAAATTGTATTCACCTTTCTTCTATGGTATTCAGCAAGGTAGCGCTGACTGCACAGCTCTAGCTAATTAGCTACATCCCTGTGGTGGTTAGGCGAACACTGACGTCCATTTAACGTCCACACTGACCTGTCCAGCAGATACAGAGCCAGCTCTATGTCGGTTAGGAAGCCCCTCTGCCGGCGGACTTCTCGCCACCTCTCGAAGGCTGGTCCGACGTAAATCCGGGTCTTCGCGCGCTGCTTCTCCCTCTCCCTCCTCTTGGCCATTTGTGCTTCGGAGGGGCGTCGTCTCTTTGGTCGTGCGTCGTCGGCCATATCCACATTCAAGAGAATATAATAGTTAGTTGTTGTTTAGAACATCTGTCTAGCTAACTTTCCTCTTCATGTGCACGCGCACTAACCCCCAAACCTCCACCCCAATTCATTCTTGTCGGTTATTGGCTGGAACACTGTTTGTTTTGTTTCGTGGTGCGGGTTGCCCCAGTTTGTTTTTGTTGCTGTCTGTGGAGCCTGGGCTGTCTACAGAGACCTAGTTCATTTACAGTGTGTTCAGGGGACATGCAGAGAGCGGATAGTAAGGAGATGTTTGCTGTATGGACAAAAAAAAAAAAAAAACGTTTCAGCCTAAAAAACGTGTGACATCGTTAAGAGCACCTTTACTCATCTAAAAATCACTTTTTCAACTTTTTAATTAATTTCATTAAAGTTTTATGTTCTGTTTTTTGTTTCTGTTTTTTGATGTCAAGATTGATGCAAGACAATGCAGTCAAATGACCTTCCAATGTTATTATTCTGTCTTCATTAAAAAATAATAATACTAATATTACCAAGCCTTCCCAACAAAAATGAATCTTTAAAAAAAAAAAAAAAAAAAATGAAGATGTATTTTTTGTACTTTGCTCTTTCTTTCCTGTAGCGAGATTCTTTTGGTCTTCTTTATTTGGTCATATCTCTTGGGTCAAAGGCAAGCATTGTGATAATAACAAACTTAAGGAATTGTCTTAGAAAATACTTCACAGAATTGTATCCGGCTAAGCATGTTTAGGGAAGATTTAACCTTATAATTCATATGCCTTTGAATTTTGTGATCTAGAAAAAGAAACAATTTCGCATTCGTTTTTTTACTGTATTTACTCAAGATTATTTTGGAAAGATTTAGAAACCTTTAGAAAACGGAAGTGTATGACAGAAATCTGTGTATTTGTATTTATTATTTAAAATACTATATACACAAAAAGAAGTGGGCTCAATGCAAACCACATTTGTTCACATTTATGTAATGCTTTGAAAGCACTAGATTTTAGGAATAACTATTTTTGTTATTTGTTTATTTTCTTTCATTTTCTGGCAGCTAATGTTAATGTGAATGTCATATGTTCTCATGGCATTTAATTAATAAAAGCAAACAAAAAACAAATGGCCTTCCTACATCATTTAATTCAGCAATAACACTAATTATATACAACTAAACATAAAAAGTAGAGTACACGCCGATTTTGCCTCTTTATTGACTATTAGAGTCAATGATAGCTTACCTGCTAAGCAAAACTGAAAAACAACTAATACCTCAGTATGTTCTGTGTCAGATTGTACATCCTAAAAATTACCAATTTTTTTTAATTTACCAAAGCCACACATGGTATGATGAGAAAAGAAAAGGTTTCATCCCAGCTTGACTTCCTATTTTTACAAATTTAAATAAGATGTTGTTAATGTTAGCGTTGTGAAAACCCATGAGGAATACAAGGTTATGCTAATTAAATTTAAAAAATACTGCATAAAATAAAAATATAAAAGATATTTTAGTTCATCCAATAGACTTGTGTGATTCTTAGTGGATTCTTAATAAATCCCACTCTTTCAAATAAAGACAAAAAATAACAAATTATATGATAATCAATAAGTTATGACAACACATGTTTTTACAATGCTTCAACTAATCAAAATAAGTTACGTTTTTGTTTTGTTTTTACAAGATTCAACTCATTTTAAGGCGGTTTCATGCAATTTGACTTTAATTACTTTAATTACTAAACAATTAAGGCAGAAACTTTACTTACAATAATTACCATAATAAAATAAAAATAAAAAAAATACATCTCAAATTGTAAATAAGAATCTGGGTCAATAATCAAACAGAGTTTTAATAAAGTTTTAATTTAAGTGTAAATTTGCATATAAAGTAAAAATGCAGCTGAGATGTTGTGCCCATATAGTCATCCAAAACAATTTGTTTAATACATTTTTTTAGCAACATTGACAGTGATCCAAAAGTCCTTGCCTCCATCTTATAATGCTTCAACACAGATATTTTCAAGGCATGCAAGTTCACATCTCATGAGGAATTAAAATGTAAGAAATATAAAATTGTTCAATCGCCAGACCTTCAGATTAACTCCTCAGCAGCTTTCATTGGCCAAGAGGCCGTCTAACTGACATAAAACAACCAATCACAGCTCGTTTAGTCCAGCATCACGTTTAGCGGTGTGAAAATGAAAAGTCCCTGCAATTCATTCAAGAACGTTGTGCAATTTTACTGCAATAATGGTGCTGTAGTGTTTATTGATCCTGATATTTGCTCATTGTCACAGTTGTAAACACAATGGCTTTCTTTTTCCATGAGGGGGTTTGGCTTCACTACTGCTTTGTTTCCAGGTGGTTAAATCCAGAAGAATTCAACCAATCAGACTTCGAAACTCCTAAAGTGTCTCCCATTGTATGTGCCATAATGCATCAGACGTTCAGCCAACTGTCTGTGGTGGAGACGTCTGAGGCTGAGACTAATGTTTCAATTGCATAAATATCACCGAACAAACCAGGCCCAAAACCACATTGGCTTAGCTAATGCACATACACAGTTTCAGTAATTGCCAAGGAAGTGGGACTCTCTTTACAGCCACAATGCGATTTTTCCATTAAGACAAGACACTACGTGAATAATTTAAATGGATATCACCTAACTCTCTCCAATTGATTAATCACTGTACATCAAGACAATGTATCACATTACTCGTTTTCTGAAATTGTATGTTTAAATATGCAAACGTTTAATTATATATATGCACTCGTTTGCAGGACAGAAAAACAGTTCCATTTTGACAACATAATTTCTGTAAATCTGCTTTGAATCAACTGTTCATTGTAACATAGAATAGAATATTTTAGAAATTATTTAAAAAAAATGTTTTACAGAGGAGAGTTTGGATAAATCTTTTCCATACAACCAAAAATACTGTTTTTCTTCTGACATTTTTTTACTCTAAATTGCACGATAAACACAATGCGTGCTATAGACGCATATATATGCGTCTATAGTAGGCTACATATTTATATATATATATATATATATATATATTTGTGCCTCTATATATATATATATATGTGTGTCTATAGCACGCATTGTGTTTATCGTGCAATTTATACGCGAAAATGAATTTTTACGTGCACATGATACGCATGTTTAGTGGTGTCGCCTGGTGCGTGTCTATCTCGCGACGAATTCGTACGAGTGATTCAAAAGTGGCTAATTCGTACTAATTCATACGACCTCACTCGTACGAATTTGTACGATTTGTCTAAACCCACGTGATGGTTATGTTTAGGGGCGGGGTCAGGGGTAGATCATTCGTACGAATTCATACGAATTGGCTAATTCGTAAAATATGTACGATTTAGCAAAATCATACGAGTGAGGTCGTACGAATTGTTACGAATTAGCCACCTCGTAAAATTCGTACGAATTCCCGTGAGATCGGGTTGCACGTATCGGTAGGATTAGCGGTGTGGGGTCCGTGTGTATTACACGGCACGCAGTAAAGTACATATCAAATGCACGCGAAAACTGTGTATGCATCTAAAAACTCATTTTTGTCGTATAAATTGCACGATAAACACAACGCAGCACGCGAGTTTGCAAATAGAGACACTTTTTTATGAGATCAGGCTGATATATATATATATATATATATATATATATATACACGCACACATATGTATATATATATAAATGCGTCTATATAGTACGCATTGTGTTTATCGTGCAATTTATACGCGAAAATGAATTTTTACGTGCATATGATACGCATGGGTAGGTTTAGTAGTGTAGTCGGGTGCGTGTGTATTACACGCAATAAAGTGCGTATCAAATGCACGCGAAAACTGTATATATGCATGTAAAAATCATTTTTTGGTGTATAAATTGCACGATAAACACAACGCAGCACGCGAGTTTGCAAATAGAGACGCTTTTATATATATATATACATATATAAATATATATATATAAAAAAGAAGAAATGTAATGGAAGCAGAATCAACCAGTGTCTAAAAACAAACAATGGTCTTGCCCAGGGGTGTCCAATCCCGCTCCTGTCCTCTGTTCAAAATATTTAATCTAGAATTCATCTCCAACCCCAATTAAACACACATACGCCAGATAATTAATGTTGTCAGAATTACTTGGCTGTGTTCAAAATCTCCCCCTATACCCTTAGATATGGCACTTTTTGAGGGGACAGCCATTTGTACTGGTGTGATACTATCGAGTGCACTCATTCAATCCCACAATGCACCACAATAACGAGTGTACACTCAACGGCTAGAAAATACGCATAATGCACGGTGAGAGTGGCGCATCCAATTAATACCCACATCTGACCAGAAGATGGCGCCGCAGCCGAATCATCCACCCATACATTTTCCATATCGCCGTCCAATGTGGGTACAGCGTAATATCATACAGGTATAACTTCGTTTTTAATTGATTAAATTGTTAAATTAGACTTTAAACAGAGTTTAACAAAGTTAAATCTTTTCATTACTACTGGTGCTGCCAGTTTGTAGCACAAACTATGCAGAAGCAGCAGTCAGTGTCCGAATTCACTCACTCGTTTTCATTCACCCCTTCAAGTGAACGATATAAGCGGAGTAATATAGGGAATAGCGAATGAGGGTATAGGGGGCGATTTCGAACACATCCTAGAAACTTCCAGGCTGGTTAGTTGAGGCAAATTGTAGCTAAACTCGCTCCAGGACAGGGTTTGGGCGCTTTAGGTTCTTCTCATAGCTTGTAGAAACCGCTGAGACGATTCGTTGCACTCTGATGCTTCATTTTCTGTGTGATGGGCATCAAAACCACACCCAACACCAGCACCATCAGACCAATAGACAGAAGGGCGGGGCCTAAAATATTAGTGGCCATGGTGGAAACATCAGCGAAGTAAAGTCCAGTCAGCACCATCCCGGAGAGGAGCACGCTGCCCCCGGAGGTCATGAGGAGGATGGCGTGCCAGTAGTACTCGCAGTTGCCTGGAGGGGGCAGAGGGGTCCAGCGGATCTCTTTTCCGGACAGGCTGAGGACCGTGTGGTCGGAGCGAGGCGTCAGCTTCTCGCAGGAACTTGAGCGGGAATAGTCCCCGAGGGGCAGGCGCTCTGGGACAGACAGCATGTCTTCAGATGTCCCGCCGCCCGTGGACTCGGCCGAGTCTGGGGAAATCATTAAAGGATTAGTTCACTTTTGAAAAAACTTTTGCTGATAATTTACTCACCCCCATGTCATCCAAGATGTCCATGTCTTTCTTTCCTCAGTCGAAAAGAAATTAAGGTTTTTGATGAAAACATTCCAGGATTTTTCTCCATATAATGGACTTCAATGGGAACTGGATGGTTCAAGTATCAAAAGACGGTTAATAACTGTTTCAGATGCAGCTTCAAATGTCTTTAAACGATATCAGACGACGAATAAGGGTCTTATCATGCGAAACGATCGGTTATTTCAAAACTTATTCCAAAAATGTAACTTTTCTAAGGACAAATGCTAGCCTTGCTCTATTCTGTGAGGCGCGTTTGTAACGTCACGTATTACGTAATTACGTTCAAAAGGTCACGGGCGACGTAGCCGAAAGTACAGAGTCAGTGTTTACTAGTTGAACGCATAGGTTGAACGTGCAAACTAACTCAAACACCGTTTACAAAAAAAGGAATTAAAAGGAAAAACAACGATGTCGGACGATTTTGATTCTGTACTTACGGCTACGTCGCCCGTGACCTTTTGAACGTAATTACGTAATACGTGACGTTGCAAACGCGCCTCACAGAATAGAGCAAGGCTAGCATTTGTCCTTAGAAAAGTTACATTTTTGGAATAAGCTTTGAAATAACCGATCGTTTCGCATGATAAGACCCTTATTCGTCGTCTGATATCGTTTAAAGACATTTGAAGCTGCATCTGAAACTGTTATTAACCGTCTTTTGATACTTGAACCATCCGGTTCCCATTGAAGTCCATTATATGGAGAAAAATCCTGGAATGTTTTCATCAAAAACCTTAATTTCTTTTCGACTGAGGAAAGAAAGACATGGACATCTTGGATGACATGGGGGTGAGTAAATTATCAGCAAAAGTTTTTTCAAAAGTGAACTAATCCTTTAAACCAATGAATTCAAGCATTAAAAATGTATGAATGCATTATTATTAATGTCGCAGTGCTTACGTCATTTGAAAATGTGTGCGGTCAATGGTTTTTACAGCGTTGTTAAGCAGTTGCTAAAGTATTCTGTGTGGTTGCTAGGGTGATTTTTGTCGTTTCTAGGTGGTATCCTTGTCTGAAATTCATCATGTCTCTGTGATCTCTAGTCCAGCCCATTCTCATCCTTTAGCGTCACATAGAACGCTATATGACAAAACAGCGCTATACTACGCACATGGCACCCGTTATCGTTAATATTCACGCGAACCCAAGGCTTCATAAATCCTTTCGCGTAATATGAGAATACCCTACCCCACACCTAAACATCACAGCGCGTGTTATATTAACGATAACGGGTGCCATGTGCATAGTAGCGCCGTTTTGTCATATAGCGTTCTATATGACGCTAAATGATGAGAATGCGTTGTCTAGTCTGCAGATTTGCTCAGGTTTCTCTTAACCCGTTTTCTGGTCCAGCGGGTGAAAATGGTGCATCTGATCAGTTAGTAAAGTATAAGCACAAACTCTCATCAACAACACACATGATTGGAGGAATCGTTCATATATATCTGTAGCACCAATCTTTAGTTTAACATTAAGTGTGGATAGTAAAAGTAGTGATGCTTTCATCGGAAGAAGCTAAACACACATTATACGCACTGTTGTTGTTGATGTCAGTATTACTGTAGTGAAATAACTGGTGTACTGGACCACACCCTGATGAGCTAGTGTGCATAAACATAAACAGCCATTAATAACCGAATACTATACTATAATATAAGTGAAGAGTGTTTAATAAGACGACTGTCGAAATGCATCACTTCTGTCCAATGTGAAGATTTGCAAATCAATTGAACTTATAAATATCAGTTCTGATCATTAATATACTTGAGAATAAATATGGTCAAAAAAAGCACATAATAATTGGTCTTACCTGACAGAGCAATCTATGCACTCGTGAGTATCCTCTTATCTTGAGTCTGATATCTGTCCGATCTGTCAGATGAGCATCATTCCTGTCAACTCCTCTGCTGTGAGATGAGCCAAGACCTCACAGGCATGTGTGTGTGTGTGTGTGTGTTTGTGTGCTAAAGTGCTTTGTATGGACACTAAGTGATATTTTCACCCGCCACCCCCTCTTCTCTCCTCTGATTTCCACACTCTCTCATCCTCTCTTTACCAGCACAGTCCTGATAGTTTTTCATGGATGGATGGATAGTTCAATTGGCAGGATCCCAAAATTAGATGGGCTCTAATTTTGGGAAGCAGGTGTGGCGATCTCATTGGTTAACAGCTGATAAGAGGAGTGTATAAAGATGATTCAGATGTCTTGCATTGACCAATGATGTCTTATTTTGACTTCTGGAACACTGATTCTTGAGCTTCATCTGCAAGAAAGAGATTTTTTCCATAACAATGGATGGACAGATAGAATGAATAAATGAATTATTAATTAATAAATGAACAAACGAACATAAACATAGATAGTCAAGTCACTTTTATATATAGCGCTTTATACAAAACATATTGTTTCAAAGCAGCTTTACGGTGACAACAGGAAAATTATGCATTTTAGCTTCAGTCAGTTCAGTGTCAATATTCCCGCCCACAGCCCGAGAGAGCGTTGGTGCCGAAAGTAAATTTCCCATTCATTTCTCCCATTGACATTTTGTCAAATCCATATCTAAAGAGTATAAGAGCATGTCTGAGGATAACCAGCTATGGCTGAACTCATAAACATACAACATATCATTTCGAGTGGAAAAACGAAGACAAAATCCCAAAAAAAGTCAAGGGTACAAGCCTGTGTACATATTATAATTTCCGAGCCAAGGAACTACTCCTCCCATAAACCACCGCGCCTCACTAAAGTCGACTGAAGCCACCGTGAAAGAGCCTTTTGAGTGACTTCCAAATCTGACGACGGCCGCGTGAACTTTTTCCTCCTGTGAATTTTACACATCCAATGGGCTCTATGCACGGCGGTATTTCCGGTGAAGGATTAAGGATGCTCGATAACTTCCGCCGATCATAGAGTCCAATGCAATACTGAGAATTTATATTGAATTTTATACTCCATGGTTATACTAATGAAACGTTAGTCACAAAAACAGATAAAACAGACACCCCTCGTTGTGTTTATGCTTCTTTTTAAAATTATATTAAATAAACATAACTATATATAAAATTACATCTAAACGTATGTACGTTTCGTTTCAAAGACGGGAGGACAGTAAATATTGAAGACTCTGCCATACTCCCGTTTTCCTCGGTTTTCCTCCGCTTTAATCTACACAACCGGAAATGGACGAGCATCCTTGCGTCAAATGCGGAACTTATGCGTGCATATAGCCCATAGAGTGCCGAAGTGATGCCGTCGCTTTGTAGGACAACTCGGAAGCTAGCGGCGCATGGGTTCCCTCGGTTGAAAAGCAATGCATTTTCCTCATAGACTTTTGGAAAATCGCAAAAAATAAGATCTGTGTTTAACAAAGGGTTGTGACATTTACACGTTTTGTCTATCAAGATAATCTTTACAAGTTAATCCAAAATTTATAAGCCTATATAAAGATTTTAAAAAACACAATCAGACACAATAAAGTTTAAAAAAACACAAGCATTATAACTTTGTGTTCTATGTCAGAGATCAAAACGTGAAAATATTTAGAGGCTTTGTTCACCACAGACCTTATTTCAGACGATTTAGCAAAAACCCATTCAAAAATCCCATAGGCTTTAGAGCGAGGGAACCGTAGTGCTAAAATGCTAACTCACTTCCGCGTTTTGGCGTACAGAGTGACGTCGTAACTTCGGCACTCTATTGACATTTTGTCAAATCCATATCTAAAGAGTATAAAAGCATGTCTGAGGATAACCAGCTACGGCTGAACTCATAAGCATACAACATATCATTTCGAGTGAAAAAACGAAAGTCAAGGGTACAAGCCTGTGTACATATTATCATTTCCGAGCAAAGGAACTACTCCTCCCATAAACCACCGCGCTGTGGGATTGTTCAGGATTGTGGGTAATGAAGTACTTATCCAATACATCGTGAATAAAAGGCATTTATCTTAAAACAAGGTTAGTGCCCCATGAACTTTTACGACGAGAGTTCAAGAGATTTCCACGACGCATGCGCGAGAACTGAACTGAAGTAGTTGAAGGAGATCGTAGTTCTCGCGCATGCGTCGTGGAAATCTCTTGAACTCTCGTCTCAGGCCTACAAGGAAGAAAAGGAATAGTCGAATAAAGTCGTTATTTTTGTTGTTGTTTTTCCTCACAAAAAGTATTCTCGTCGCTTGATAAACTTATACTTGAGCCACTGTAGTCACAAGGAACATTTAAACATTTTCTTCATTGACTTTCTGGGCCGTCAAGTTTCAATCCCTTAGGGTGCCTAGGTAGTGACCCAGCTCTCAAATTTAATGAAAAATATCTTCATTTGTATTCCGAAGATGAACGAAGGTCTTACGGGGTTGGTACAGCATGGGGCTGGTACAGCATTTTTGGGTGAACTTACCCTTTAAGTACACCGAGTTGGCAGCTGATTCTAAACAAGGCGGTTGGCAATCCAAGGTTTGCCCATTGGAAGTCGGCTGGAGAGGCTTCGTGGACAAGTTAACCATCAGGCTGTTAAGAAATTGGGGCTCCCAACCCTACGCCAAACCATCAAAGCCCTCTCAGGTGCAGCAGAAGAAGCAAGTTAATGGTGATGGGTGAAAAGGGGAGACTCCAACTGTGCCCCTAATAACGCCTGTGGCACCTAAGGGTTGAAAGTAGAGAGGGGCACACCTGGGACGCCAGGTGCTGCCAAAAGAAGCCCTCTGGAGGTGTCGTAGGCCTATCATCGAAACACAAGAGACGGAGGGTGCCCACCTGATGACCCAATGGAGCGTAAAACCCTCATTCTCATCCCAGCCACCTCCACAGTGAGGAAATCACTCCGATCGTCACCAGATAGATAGATAGATAGATAGATAGATAGATAGATAGATAGATAGATAGATAGATAGATAGATAGATAGATAGATAGATAGATAGATAGATAGATAGATAGATAGATAGATAGATAGATGTTCTCCAACAATGCATTAGTGCACATAATTTACCAGTAATGATGTTGTGGTTTTCCCAGTTGGCACAGAACCACAGATTCTAGTCCATGAGGACTTGATGGTATGATCTCATCTTCTATCTGTCAGGAATCCATTAATCACTGTGTAATTAAGTTTGAAACATGATGGTCAGATATTCCCATAGAGCCTTTCCGTCATATTCTGAATCTGATGTTCACAGGAAGAGGAAATGATGCGTTCGGATACAAGAAATGAATCGCACACTAAAACCTGATAACACAGGCTGGTAAGAGTACTGAGCTCTAACATTAATGAGGAGCAGCCTCAGATCATATTCATATTAAGATCTTTGACTTTTGATTGCACATTGCAGACTTAATTGGTATCTTGGCGAATCTGAGCACAGTTTGAGATCTCTTCTAAAACTCTAGCATCTGAGAAGCTACACTCTTAGAAGAGAAGGTTCTATATAGAACCTTAAAAGGTTCTATCAGCGCTACATATTTGGAACCCCTAGGTTCTACACACTCTTAAAAAAGGGTTCCTCTGGGTTCTATATAGAACCCTGGGGTTCCATACTTGGCCAATAGAACCTTTTACCAAAAAAAAAAAAAAGGTTCTATAGAACTAAATATTCAAATGCTAAATTAAAACTGGATGTAACTCACAGACTGGAGGACTGCATTCATTCTCAGTTCACTCTCAATGCCCAGTGCATTCTGGGAGAGAGGTGTCTAAAGAAAAGCAGAGAGAAAAGTGTTTGGCTCATTTGATTTCAAACAGACGTGACAACAAACCTATTTATATAAGCTGACAAGATACATTTAATAAAATATTTGAGTAAAAAAATAATGAATTTAAATTAAAACTTTAGTGATGACTCAGTTGGATCAAAGTGTTTGACTGAAGCGTTCATTCAAATGAATAAGACTTACCAGATGTCAACACTAGAGGGCAGTGCAGCTTTATTAATGAATCCAGACAGCAGGGCTTTTCAGAGAAAGAAAGCAATAGCCTAACTAAAATCTATACTGCCCGTGATCTTTCTGAAAGACAATATTCAGAACACACTTGCTTACACGAGGACATGGGCAGACTCACACACACATACACACGCACTTCCAAGCTTGTGAGCTGTTTATCGACAGCCTTAGAAATATCAACTGAACTCCTGTAGAGCAGAACCACAGCAATAAAGCAATAAAAACCAGAACATTATTGTAGGCCTCAATCAGAGCTAACAGACTTTTGTTATAAGAACGTTCTCCAAATATTCAGTGTTGGTTCTGGGAACATGAAAAATGCCCCGTTTTCTTGACGTTAGATTTTGATTTAAACTTAAAGGATTAGTTCACTTTTGAAAAAAATTTTGCTGATAATTTACTCGCCCCCATGTCATCCAAGATGTCCATGTCTTTCTTTCCTCAGTCGAAAAGAAATTTAGGTTTTTGATGAAAACATTCCAGGACTTTTCTCCATATAATGGACTTCAATGGGAACCGGATGGTTCAAGTATCAAACGACGGTTAATAACAGTTTCAGATGCAGCTTCAAATGTCTTTAAACGACACCAGACGATGAATAAGGGTCTTATCGTGCGAAACGATCGGTTATTTCAAAACTTATTCCAAAAATGTAACTTTTCAAAGGACAAATGCCAGCCTTGCTCTATTCTGTGAGGCGCGTTTGCAACGTCACGTATTACGTAATTACGTTCAAAAGGTCACGGGCGACGTAGCCGAAAGTACAGAGTCAGTGTTTACAAGTTGAACGCATAGGTTGAACGTGCAAACTAACTGAAACACCGTTTACAAAAAAAGGAATTAAAAGGAAAAACAACGATGTCGGACGATTTTGATTCTGTACTTCCGGCTACGTCGCCCGTGACCTTTTGAACGTAATTACGTATACCGTGACGTTACAGACGCGCCTCAGAGAATATAGCAAGGCTAGCATTTGTCCTTAGAAAAGTTACATATTTGGAATAAGTTTTGAAATAACCGATCGTTTCGCACGATAAGACCCTTATTCATCGTCTGGTGTCGTTTAAAGACATTTGAAGCTGCATCTGAAACTGTTATTAACACTATCGTTTGGACCTTGAACCATCCGGTTCCCATTGAAGTCCATTATATGGAGAAAAATCCTGGAATGTTTTCATCAAAAACCTAAATTTCTTTTCGACTGAAGAAAGAAAGACATGGACATCTTGGATGACATGGGGGTGAGTAAATTATCAGCAAAAGTTTTTTCAAAAGTGAACTAATCCTTTAATTTTGATTTAAAATTCAATATTATAGGAACTTTGATTTCTAACATTCCCAAAACATCAAAATATCCAGTTTCCTTAATGTTACTAACATTATTTAAAGGTGTGTTAGTGTGATGTTCTTGAAACATTCTTTCAATCATCTTTCGAAAGAGTAGCTAATAACAACTTTATTCAGACAGCCTTATATAAACTGAAGATAAAAGACATGAACTGATTCAAGATCTGATCAATCAATAACCAAATTCACATATTACTAACAAGACTTTATTTCTGTCACATGTCTGCAGAAGTTCTTATTGAGAAATAACAGAGGTTTAGATGTTGATGTCATATTGAAAATGTTTTGTTTGAGGTCACCATTGTGGAGATCAGTGTTTGACCCTTGCCTATCTATGAGTCTGTGCTTTATCAGGAATTGCACGTGATCCGTCTGGTCAAATATACTTAAAATGATACAATATAGGCTATTATATAAATTAATATTAACCTAGATTAATTATAAATGCTGTAAACCTATTCATTATTAGTTCGTGATTTATATTTATGCATTTGGCTTTATCCAAAAATGACATACTGCATTCAAGGTATAGGCTACGTTACCAGCTTATAATAGGCCTATTAAACCAGACCATAAAGACCAGCAAGAAATCCGCAGCATTTTGCAAAACACATCCACCAGTTTAAGCTGGATTTTACAGGCGGGAATCCATCAGGTGAACGATGAAATAATGATGTGGTGTGAAAAAAAAAAATTTTTTTCCCTCCTTTTTTTACACCAGATCATTAATTCATCGTTATAATATAATAACTTTTCTAATATAACGGCAGCGAGGAGGTGAAGCCTTAATGTGATGCTAGCTGTGTCCCGCAGAGATTTACAGCTGAAGTTGGCTTTAGATTGTATAGTCTTGTGCAGTTCTGTGACGATAAAGGCATTATGAAACCCTGAGAGCTTATGAAACATCCAGCAATGCACTGGCGGTTCATTCAGGACCCAATTTTACCGTCATTCTTTATCGGCCAGCCCGTTTTTATGAGCATTGTAACATAAGCTGCGGTCACACTGATCACATCAGCACGCGCGCCATTGCTTATGATGATAAACGGGGTGATTTAAAGCGGCTGGGTGTCATTTTTTTGTTTGGCTATGAGTATGGCATCCTGATGAATGATGCTTGCGTTCAGACCTGTTGACATTGTTAACTTAGTTAAAGGAAAACACAATGATCCACTGATACAAACTCAAATAAATGAATTTTCAGAGAGAGAGAGAGAGAGAGAGAAGTTTGGAAACCCTTTCATGTTCCTCTTCACTGTAAAATGAAAAGCCCCGCAGCCAGACATCTAACTCGATAAATCTGCTCAAAATCAGACAAATCACCCTGTGTTCCAGCAGTTCATGCCAGGCTTCGAACAAAAGCCACACAGGCTGCGGAGAACTCATCGGTCATGAAACACGGAAATCGGGATCTGAAGTTGTAATATAGGCTTACCTTTACACTGTGTTTACAATGCGTTCGGCCTGCAAAAATGACCGGCCTACGAACAAAAAGAAGCTTATTAATCTCTTGTTATGCTATATTATTATCACTAAATACTGGATTCAAACTTTTTTTTTTCAATTAGGATGGGTTTAGTAGGCCTATTTATTGTTGAAACGGACTGATCGTACTCATTGATCTGAGGATATTAAGTTAATCTGAGTGAAAAAGAAAGCCTATAATGCTCAAAATAGTTTATTTGTGTACATGAATGTGAGTTTTGTGTGTTTACGCATGCAGAGGTCCAAGGCCTTTATCTTTGGAAGCACAAATGTAAATATGTCAACATGAACATATGCTCCTAAACAAAATGTTTCTCTTATTTTTAATCTCCCCCATTTATTTTCAATGAATGGCGATTTTTGACCAATATAAGCTCAAATCAATGAGGCCTATATGTCAGTTTCAACAATTTTGCCCTAATTGAAAGAAAACAAGTTGACAACATTTTTTTGAAAGTTTGAATGCAATAGTTGGTGATGATAGGCTATTAGCATAACGAGAGATTTATAAGCTATTTTTGAAGGCCAGTCATTTGAACAAGTGTGGGGGTACAAAACTTCCAAAAAATGTTAGGTGGTATAACCCTGTTCGAGCAAAGTCCGTACATTAGTCCAAGTCCAATGCTATAAGATTGATATTTTAGGGAACAATAAAATCATCTTTGACTTTGGGTCAAAATGGACCGAACACAACAAGTTTTAACGAACGTTTAACAGGGACGCACACCTTTGGATAACATACCGTCGAGCTGATGTGATGAAAACATTGACAGCCAATCAGAATCCACCCAACGATAAAGAGCGCGAGGATTTAAACTAACAGAAGATGTAACGGCAGCGCGCGCTCATAATAATAATAACAACCCAGTGTTATCGTCGGTGTGGGCAATAATGTCTCTCCAGAGACAGACGGATGCCAAAGAGGGCTACCCAGCTAACAAAAACACGTCCCCTGAACGTCCACTGCGAACATCCCCTGAACGTCTTCGTGTAGGGTTCTTTAAACGTTCTCAGGACGTCGCGGGGGACGTTCGCGGGACGTTCAGCAAACATAATATAGCTAAGTTATCGTTATAGTCATCCTTATAGTAATCGTTTTTAAACGATATAATTTGAATCACCATAAGAATTTTTTTTTTCAAGCTGATGAACGATATGCATCAACAGCCAATCAGAATCCACTAAAGTTTAAAGAGCTAGTGATTTTAAAGCTACAGAAGACATAACGTCACAGAAAAAAACATTATCCCAAAATCATACTAAAATAGCTATACAAATTATGCTCCTTTCAACACTTTCTCGAAATTAAAGCAGCATTGTGTGCATCCATGAAGAAAATCCCAGAATGCATTGCAATGAAATCTGTGAAAGAAACTGCCATGTAGATGTTACCTTAGACAGTTATTTAGCATCAATGCAGCATTGAGGGACACATCAGGCTATTAAAATGGGTAATCACAAACTTTTGCAAGTACTCATCACCGGCCCATTTCTCTTGGTCTCTTTGTTTACTGGTAAGGATTTATCATGTTCCCTTCCTTTGACAGGAGCTCCTTATTTATTTAACACTGTGTGGGTAGGATAGTGTGTGGGGTAAAGGTTGTTTTACTGAACGGCCACCCTTTTCACACATGAGCATTTATGACAGATGCTTTATGTGAAAGCAATTATAATCAGCTACTTATTCTTCTTGAGGGCAGATTTATTTTTAAAGAAATCTTTACTTAGAAAAAGCAATTGAACATGTGACAGTAACATATCACAGTAAGCATTAAAGAAAAAGATAGACATTAATACTCTGCTGCATTCAACTAACAACCAAAATAAGAAACCCAATTATTTAAAGGAAATATAATCGAACTTAAAGGCACAGTATGTAAGTTTCGCCACTAGAGGTCGCTAATTCACTACATCATCAAAGGCGTGGCCGTGAATGAGCGTGGATTCATGGGAGTTGTCGTCTTCACCTCTACAGCCGATGGGACTCAACTTCTAGTTTAGCATCATCTTCACATGAGTATTTCTCAGAAAAATAAATAAGAGGCGTGATCGTGTGAATGTGATTTTTAAAGTGTGAGGATTGCACACCCTCTGGAGGTGTGTGAGCCAATAAGAAGTTGTTCCCTTTGGAGGGAGTTTCTTTATGACCCTTTGTTCTAGCAGGGCATTTGAACATGTAATTTGACTGCATGTTTAAGAAAGGAAATCTTCAAGATTCTTATAATGCTAATGCGTCACAGAGTTAGCAAAATGTAATGTAACTTGACAAATAGGGGACCAAGATCGAAGTTCATAGAGACCAAACATGCCACACATAAGATTATGGTTAACCACCATAGTATGAAACATGAATCGAAAAGAGCTTAAAACAGAGAATAAATACATAGGCCAAACCACATAAAACAAAATTATGAGAGCAGGGATGTAGTGGAGGCTAAGCGCACGTAAACGCCGTTAACGCACCTCCCAATATTCGGAAATAGCGTTTCCTCCAAAGTGCGTTTATCCACCTCAAAATATCTTGTAGTTTCTAAGACATTTTAAATTAAGCTTATGTTGTTTTAGTTTCATATTGTTCATTAGTTTCATCTCTTTCATATTGCGCTGCATTACTGTCAGTGTTGTTGACTATTACTGACGGTAAGGTTGCACTGTTGACGCTCGCGCAGCCTCTCGAGCAAAAATCAACACAAATGAGCACAGCACACACACACACACACACACTCAGTTAACAACATACTGCCTATAAAAATCTAAATGTGGAGTTTTTATATTTTTAACAACCTCATTTATTTTTCCTGAACACCATCACGATTGAAAATGTGACATTAATTTCCTACAACAGTTCAATAAACAGTTAAAATTAAATCACTTACATTTTAGATGCAATATTGGATGTTTTTGTTCTGTTTCAGCAGCGAAAATAGTTCCAAACAAAAATCGCAGCAGAACCACGGCACATGTCACAGCAACACGCAACCTGTTTTCCTACTAAATGATTCAGCATTTTGAACAAATCGTTTGAATGAATCAATGAATCAATGACTCACTTAAGACGATCGCCTGCCACCACCTACTGGCGGTTTAGTGTTAAATGTTTAATATCATTCTTTCCAAGGTTTAAATGTAAATTTAAATTAATTTGATAACATTATTGTATGCAATTGTAATTTTTCAGTGTAAAATTTACACTGAAAAATTCCAATTGCATAAAATAATGTTATCAAATTATAATATACATATACATATATACATATATATATATATATATATATATATATATATATATATATATAATTATTTAATTTGATCAGCCCCTAGGGTAACAGCCCCATAGTGTATTTTATTCGAAATAATTGAATTTATTGATCAAATTTAGGAATTTAAAATGAAAGATGAAGCATAATAATATTGAGGGAGGGGATGCCCTTTAAAGGTGCAGATATCAAAGCTGATTGAACACAGATGAGAATATTGTTTCAGAATAAATGAACACACACAAAATAAAAATAAAAAATCCGGATATAAATATAGAATATATAGGATTAAAATGGGTTATTTCTCAACCTCAGCATGAATTAAGTGTGAGTCACAACGCTCTACAAATCCCTTCTGGGTCATTAAAGTCTTAATGAGTCCTGTCCACACAGAGAAAACATTTTTTTGGGGACAAATTGTACCTGGGGTACAACAGCTTGTCACTGCAGCATCCTCAAAAGGACATATTTGTACATTTTTTACTCTTAAAAGGTGCATATTAGAACCTTAGAGTACAAATACATATACTATGAACCTTTTTGTGGTAAATAAAAAAAGGTACAAAAATGTCCTTTTAATGGCACTGCCTCAGTGATAAGCTGTTGTACGCCTAAGTATGGTACACATTTTAAAAATGTTCTCTCTGTGTATGGGGGTCCCAAGTAAGACATGTTCCTGAATCAACATTCCTGTCCCAAAATGTAGTACCCAATCCCTAAATGTAACCCGAAACCTTTCCCTAAAATCAGAGGGTATTAGGTGAATGACACTGACCCTGGGTCTAAGCCTTGGCATAAACTGTAAACGTGTTCCTCAAATCTGATTGGTTGATTGGAAAGTTGTGATCAACAAAGATGTTTATCCAACAACAACATGTGGAACTTGGTGAAATCACGATATTGGTGTAATGGGACACCAGAGGGCTTCATTTGGGATGTTATTTGCCATTTTGGGTGTAGGTTTCAGGGTGAGTTTGCTGGATTTTTTTCATTATTTTCATTAGTCTTTTTTTTTTCATTAGAATTGATATAAACTCGCAATTGCAATAAAAAAAAAATCAGTATTTCGAGTTTATATCTCGCATATGGTAGTTTATATCTTGCAATTCTGACTATAACACACAATTGTGACTTTATAACTCGCAAGAGAAATAAAATCAATTGTGAGATGAAAAGACTCAATTATTATCTCTTAAAATGTTTTATTCTGTGGCGGAAACGACCTCAATAGGTTTTGCCTTCATCAAGACCGTAAGCATGCAAAAACTGCAAACAACGCATTTTCACCATAACAATAAAGTTAATCCATCCATTCTCCGCAGGTTCATTAATATTTGAATGGCGTTTCAGATGTTTTCTCCGACAGATTGCACTCATCTCGGGGTTCAGAACCAACAGACATCAAAAAACAAAAAAGATGATGGCGCATCTTGCAGGATATTATCATGTTTATTTCATAATTATTGTGTGCTGTGAGGATGTCTGAGTAAACAGCTCATCATCTCTGATCAAACTGAAAACTTTTGAGTCTGTTTAGGTAATTAGTTAACATGCACATTTGAAAAGCTGCGCTAGAGAAACAGTGAGTCAGAGACATTTGACTTATATATGAGAGAGAGAGCAAACACTGGGTGTTCAACACACTGATTTCATTAGGAAAGATAATTTTTAAAGCTGAAATGTTTGTACATAATAATATTTCCAGTGAAAGCAAGTTTTCAAGAGATGTGAATGATGAGCGGAGACAGTGAATTAAAGGCCAGGCTGTTCCTTCTCTGTCTGTGACGACTAGAGTTGGAAATCGTGAGAAATTTTCCGGTTCCGCCAAACGATTCCGGTTCCGGTTCCCATTCACTTAAAAACATTAGTAAGAGAAAAATCCACAATCCTTTTTGTTTTTGTTTTTTTTATAGTACATGACAAATTAGTTTAACAGACTGGTAATGTAAACAAACTCAAAATATTATTAAGCAATCTTTGCAAAAATAAAAAATAAAAAGGAAATTTAAAAAATCTGCATTCTCTATAATAATTTAGACCTCTCCTTTATTGTATCTCCAACAATGAAGAATACCCTCTCAGAAGGAGTAGAATATGCTTTAACACATATGTGTGTAGAACAGATTATTTTTTAAACGGTTTGAATGATTGATTCATAAAGACTTTAATTATTTAATTACTGGATAAATCGGCGCTCTAGCAGTTAATAAACAGAACTGCATGCGTCATGCGGAAGAACATTGTTGCCGGAGCTACTTCTCTCTGTTTATGTCCATGACGAGTCACGCAGGCATTGGGCTACTCCGCAGCAGCTGCGATCCGCCGGCCAGTCTAAAGAAGTCCGAGTATTACCGTTTATTACAGGCTTTACGTAGTGATTCAAGATAAGACAAAAACACGGTTTGAAAAAAAAAATATATTATGATGCACTCGCTCATTGTAAATATTTTGTAAATTCTGAACACAACGGACTGCATCTGTTTTGACCACTACCGTCAATGTTTACTCAAACTATAATCTCACTAATTCTGTAACGGAAATCATTTGAATATGTGAAACAAATAAATATTGAGACTGTGTGATTGTAAAGCAGTTTCATATCGATAACTGCTCTCTCTCTCTCTCTCAGCGCAAACTGATTTGAATGTAGGCTCGAGAGTGACTCGGCGGTCGGCGCGCGCAGCGTGCGTGTGTCTGTGTGTGACAAATGCAGCGCGTGTGAGAGCAAATCGCAACTTCAGTGGTGAAGTTTTTGTCATTTAGGAATAAGACGGCGTCTTCTACTCCCAGCACTTCGCCCACATGATGATATCGCATCGGCATCAGAACCGTTTTCGTAACCGAAACGTAGGAATTTTGCACGGTTCCGGTATTTTTTCGAAAACACAACCGGTTGGAAAAGAACCGGTTCTCGGTTCCCAACCCTAGTGACGACGAAATAATATGAGCCATATCTACTTTTTTTCCTCAGGGGTTTATTGATGTCAGTTTTAGATTTTTTTTTTTTTTGCACAAATAATTATAGTAATATTTCAATAAATGATACATATAATCTATAACTACAAATGTTTAACACCAGAACAAGATCGTCACTTCCTGGGAAATTGGTGAAAAATATCAGTAATAAAAAATGGAAGTTGCTGCAATCGGGGAAGAAACTGTGGCTCTTTATTCCTCTATTATAGATGACTTGGGGGTGGTGATGGCGCCGGATTACATTCATACTATATAGAATGGGCTTTATAAGCCGTCGTGAAGTAATTACTTATTCAAAATACGTATATCTTGACCCTCGTCCACTCATGATCCGATCGAACAAAGCGCATCTTAAAGGATTAGTTCACTTTTGAAAAAACGTTTGCTGATAATTTACTCACCCCCATGTCATCCAAGATGTCCATGTCTTTCTTTCCTCAGTCGAAAAGAAATTAAGGTTTTTGATGAAAACATTCCAGGATTTTTCTCCATATAATGGACTTCAATGGGAACCGGATGGTTCAAGTATCAAAAGACGATTAATAACTGTTTCAGATGCAGCTTCAAATGTCTTTAAACGACACCAGACGATGAATAAGGGTCTTATCATGCGAAACGATCGGTTATTTCAAAGTTTATTCCAAAAATGTAACTTTTCTAAGGACAAATGCTAGCCTTGCTCTATTCTGTGAGGCGCGTTTGCAACGTCACGGTATACGTAATTACGTTCAAAAGGTCACGGGCGACGTAGCCGGAAGTACAGAATCGAAATCGTCCGACATCGTTGTTTTACCTTTTAATTCCTTTTTTGTAAACGGCGTTTGAGTTAGTTTGCACGTTCAACCTATGCGTTCAACTTGTAAACACTGACTCTGTACTTCCGGCTACGTCGCCCGTGACCTTTTGAACGTAATTACGTAATACGTGACGTTGTAAACGTGCCTCACAGAATAGAGCAAGGCTAGCATTTGTCCTTAGATAAGTTAAATTTTTGGAATAAGCTTTGAAATAAGATCGTTTCGCATGATAAGACCCTTATTCATCGTCTGATATCGTTTAAAGACATTTGAAGCTGCATCTGAAACAGTTATTAACTGTCGTTTGGACCTTGGTTGGACCTGGTTCCCATTGAAGTCCATTATATGGAGAAAAATCCTGGAATGTTTTCATCAAAAACCTTAATTTCTTTTCGACTGAGGAAAGAAAGACATGGACATCTTGGATGACATGGGGGTGAGTAAATTATCAGCAAACGTTTTTTCAAAAGTGAACTTATCCTTTAATACCAGGTGTAAACAGAGCCTCAGAGTTTCATTCGTCAGGAGGCGAAACTACCAGTGACCGACTCTTAACTTGAACACAATCACATCCTAAAAGCTTCACCTGTAAAGATAGCCTATGAACACTGTAAAGCTTTTGAATCCTCTGCACTGCGTCTGCCCTCCGCATCCAGCATCTCGAGCCGGATCTGAACCCATTGACTTCTGTAATACTCGTCGCTCCTCTAAGAGCACAAAGGCTCCTGTCAGCGCTCGCCGCGGTAAGGTCAGCCAAAGCAATAAGGAAGAGTTATGGGGCCAAACATCCTGAACAAGACTCCCTTTCTGTGGGGGAGAGAGAATTACAGCAGCGATGTTGACATTCAGAGCAACAGAAAACAAGAAAATCAACAACATTGCACTTTACATTGATTTTACCGCGGTGGAAATGAGTGTATTCTTAGGCATAATGACACAAGTGGAGTTTTCCTTTACTGAGGTAAAATCGCTATATTGCACCACAATTAGAGGCTTATTGTGCTGCTTGCAACAAAAGTATAATATATATATATATATATATATATATATATATATATATATATATATATATATATATATAAAGGCACACTATGCAGGAATTAGGTTTTTGTCAAACAGCGACTCTGTGGAGTACTCCCAGACAGCGAACTGACATTGAATCAACGTGGAAACGACGTCTCTCATGACATTGAAACAACGTTGATTTTGCTCATCGAATTAACGTTGAACCAACGTCAGACGCGGCATTCTTCAAAGCTAAATGAAAATCGAAAATTGGTTTGCTTTCATAACGTTGAAACAACGCGTTGATCTCAAGTTGATTTTCCGTTAGTTTTGACAGAATGACCAACGCTATCTCACGACCAATTCGTACGAATTCGACGCATGATTAAAAAGTGTCTAATTCGTACGACCTCACTCGTACTAATTCGTACGATTTGTCTAAACCCACGTGATGGTTAAGTTTAGGGGCGGGGTAAGGGGTAAGTCATTCGTACGAATTCATACGAATTGGCCAATTCGTAAAATGTGTACGATTTAGCAAAATCGTATTAATTCATACGTGTGAGGTCGTATGAATTGTTACGAATTAGCCACTTTTTAATCATTCGTCGAATTCGTACGACTTGGTCGTGAGATCGGGTTGGAATGACGCGTCTGACGTTGGTTCAACGTTAATTCGATGAGCAAAACAATGTCAGATCAACGTTGTTTCGATGTCATGTTTCCACGTTGATTCAATGTCAGTTTTGTATTTAATGTTACTGTCGTAAATACCACTCACGCAGAGCGTTTATGCCATTGACTGGTCTCTGTACTCACAGCCTGAGACCCCTTTGAAGGAGGTAAAAATCTTGCATAGTGTGCATTTTTTTGCATTAAATAAGAGATTTAGCGCTAAAATGTGTTATAGACTGTGAAATATATGGACAAAGCGTCTGTGACGTCACCCATACACTTTCTAAATAACGGTTTTGAGGCCGTTTATGGGGGGTATGGGCGGCGCCATCTTGGAAAAACCTGGGAAATCCTAACCCTGCCCACCTTCTGGCCAATCCATATATGGGTAAAAGGGCGGGCTTTGTGTGAGACTGAGGCGGCCGGTGGACACGCCTCTTCAGCCGAGCAGCCTCAGCTATCTGTTACAAGATTGACTGGCAGACTAGTATCATTCTTAGGCCGTGTGTCCACCAAAGAGTTTTTAGCCAGCTGAAAACGCTAGACGCTCTGCTGAAGACGCCGTGCTTTGGGCGCGTGAGAGTGTTTTGTCAGCGCAGCGTTTTTTTCCGTTGAGGCGTTTCGTTGCTATGATACAGGATATCCGCAGCAGTTTGAATGTTGTGACAGTTGGTCGGTGTGGTATTAGTCCCGCCCCTCCTCCACTGTGATTGGACGGCTGGGTAAAAAGTGACAGTGATGAGCGCTGCGTTTTAACCAAAGTTGAACATTTTTCAACTCCCAGCGACCAGTAAAAACGCTCGGCGCTTCTGCGTGAAAAAAACGCTCAGCGCCTCGGTGCGCTCATGGCGTTTAAAAAACGCGGCGCTGCCATTGAAAACAATTGAAAACATACGTCAGGCGCGTGGAAAAACGCTTTGGTGGACACACGGCCTTATGCTAAAACTCTTTTCCTCGATTTACTGAATTCTATATGTAAAACACATTTGCAGCTGCATAGCTCGCTCATAGACTGAGCTGCGGCAACTGCACATCCAATGGCGTGGACGCGAGCCTATTCTTATGTTACATTTATTCATTTGGCAGACGCATCAGTTTTCAAACGTCAGTTATAACCATAGGTAAAGTACCTCAGACGCTAACTGAACTTATCTGAGGCGATTTAATGCTAACTGCCCACAAACATTGATGCTAAATAGTGCTAACTACGTGAAATAGTAGAGGAATGTCACTTACCGGAAAAAAGGAGCGATGTGTTGTGTCAGATCATGGCCGAGACGTCAAATTTGAGGAATTCCACTCGGTGCAGCTGTCAATCAAGCTGTCAATAAAAGTTAACCACGCCCTTATTTATCATTCATTTTTTATCTAAATACGATCTAAACTAACGAGTTAGAAAAAAATTCACCCCCCTCACAGTTGTCAGGCACTCGGAACCAGTCGGAAAATACAATAAAAGTCCATGGGACCAACCTGTAAAAGCATGAATTTATGCTGTGAAAATGGACATTTTAACATGAGGTCTATGGATATTTGCTCCCTTTTGGGACCGGCTTCTAGTGGATTTTAGATGTATTGCAGTTTTTCGCACTTCCGGGTTGGCTTCATTTTTCAGATTTTCTTTGCTTTTTCTATCGTCGAGTATCGCGTCTGAAATGCGTGCAAGTATGACGTCATTGCCGTAAAGAATGTTGTGATTCTCGCGAGATTTGTAGGCGGCGCTCCTCTAAAACTTTGCTGGTTTTTCCAGTGCCTTTGCTGGTACAGGACCCCCCCCCCCCCCCAAGCTTTACTACCAAGATGATTCGCCTTACTATGAGTTTGTTTACCACCGAAATGACTTTGAAGCTGTTATATTATGGTACAATTCTTGCATAGTGTGATTTAAGTGCTTCTGTACTATAAAAAGTGCATGCAATTGCAAATGCAAAGCGATTAAAATCAAATTAAACATGCAGGGCACTCTGAATCACAGATAACAACGAATTATGACTATGAATCTACATTACACAAACACATTAAATCAACTATATTCCCCCAAATTTCATCTCAACTAGCCTTACAGAGACTAGATAAACAATTTAATTTAAAAAGTTGGCTTTGCAAACTCCCAGCATGAATTAATAATTTGCATGAATTAATAATTTCTGTTCTAAGATTATGGACTTTATGGTGTTTTTTTTGTTGTTGTAATTGTTGACTAAACACAAACATCTTTGTTTTACAAGCATTACATCACATTAGCATTTTGACCATGGTATGTTTTTAGCATTATTTTTTATTTTCGTGGCAATAACCAAATCAAAAGCATTTCTAAAGTTTTAACATGTTAAATTAAGTTTAGGCTATATCAAGAGCAGACTGACGTTGGAAATGGACTCGATCAACTGAATTTACATAAAACGACAGTCACGTTTCAGTTTCACAGCCTCAAACACTTCAGTGACATGGAACAGGTGAAGAAGCACAGATCAGCGCTTCAATACTCTGACCTGAGATCTCGTCCGGCGGCGAAGGGTAAAGGTGAATCCCTCAGACTCTCACAGCACCGTCGATTGCATTTTCTCCTTCTGAGGTGAAGAATCGATTCCTCCTTAAGCCCTTCAGAAGTTCCCAGCAGCATTCGTTTCTCATCTCGATTTCCACACATACACAGCCCACAATACCCTGGGAACCAATAGAAATCATAATTTACTTACCTGCATGTCGCTCCAAAACACAACTTTTTTTTGCATGCAAGGCTAAAAAGAAAGCGGCGAATAAAAAAAGACCATAAAGACAAGGCTTAAGCTAGTCAGACAAAAATGCATGTTTAACTGAAAGCGACATCAAAATTAACTAATCTTTTTCCGAGTCAATTCGTTCGTTGAAAGAACCAAATGACTCAGAAAAATATTCGTTCATTTTGATGAACGAGTTCGAACAGGACAGTCACAAACGTGCGTCACAGAACAGAGCAAGGCGAGCATTTGAGCTTATAAACTTAAACTTTGTTATTTGTTTATTAAATGAGCGATCGTTTCGCTTGATAAGACCCTTATTCAGCGTCTGGAATCGTTTAAAGCCCTTTGAACAGTTTGCAGTTTGCAGTGAAACTCTCATTTGGACCTTGAACCGTTTGGTTCCCATTGAAGTCCATTCCCAGACAGCAAACTGACATTGAATCAACGTGGAAACGACGTCTCTCATGACATTGAAACAACGTTGATTTGCTCATCGAATTAACGTTGAACCAACGTCGGACGCGGCATTCTTCAAAGCTAAATGAAATCGAAAATTGGTTTGCTTTAGTAACGTTGAAACAACGCGTTGATTTCAAGTTGATTTTCCGTTAGTTTTGAAAGAATGACGCGTCTGACGTTGGTTCAACGTTAATTCGATGAGCAAAACAATGTCAGATCAACGTTGTTTCGATGTCATATTTCCACGTTGATTCAATGTCAGTTTGCTATCTGGGTTATTTGGAGAAAATCCTGGAATGTTTTCATCAAAAACCTTAATTTCTTTTCGACTGAAGAAAGAAAGACATGGACATCTTGGATGACATGGGGGTGAGTAAATTATCAGCAAAAGTTTTTCAAAAGTGAAATACTCCTTTAAATGCAAATGAGCTGCCGAGCTTCGGTTACTCCAGAAATAACAAAACAAGTGAATGTCTTTTCTCTTATCCAAAATCTCTTAAAGTGATTAAAGTCAATGGGCCCAGAAACTGTCTGGTTACTGATATTCTTCTAAATATCAGAAAATCGGATAAATTGATTTGAAAACGGTAAAACCCAACTGTTTAACTCTGAGGGAGTTGTAAAATGAGCCTATTTTAAAAAAAGTGGAGTATCCCTTTTAATAACGAGTGGCGAAGTGCAGCCTCACGGAGAGACCGAGAGACTCGGGAGTCGGGAAGAGTTTGCAACTTGTAGACGGTTAGTGAATACATTTATTATGTAGTTGTTGTGGAGTTTATTGATTCACTTCATAGACTTACCTTCATGTTTAACTTTTGCACAAGTTGACACAGTTCCCTGAGGTATTTTTAAGACAGCTGTGACATTTTTGGTCAAATAGTGTTTAACGTTAGAACAGAACAGTTTAACGTTACATGCTTTACTCAAACTTTTGTTTACGAAAACCAAATGGCGGCGCTGTGGGCGGAAACGCGCAGATTAAAGGGGCGGTAAATATAATGAGATCAGAAAGGAAGCATAATCTGATCATCTTATTTTTTTTAACATGCTTGCAGAGAAAGCCTTACCAAAATAAATTTACTGGGTTGTCACTTTTCACATTTTCCAGTTTGATAGAAGCACCAGGTTATAACACTTAAACAAGTAAAACATCCGATTTTCATTATATTTCCCCTTTAAAACACGTCAGTGCTGTTGTTTTGTCTCAAGATACTCTGCTACAGTTTTTAAATCTCATTTGTACACACCTAAAACATAACTTTGCATTTGAGTACATGCATGCAAATCGTTGTATCCAGACTAGCTTGTGTGCAAGAACTGCATTCTCAGCTTCGCCACACGAGGCGCTAGAGCAGCGAGTTCAGTCAAACTGTTGACATATTCACAGCAGATACACCTGAATAACAACTCATGCAGTTTGATGATACAGGCATTTGAATGTAATTTCTCTAGGGATTTATTTGTATATTCATAGATGAAAGGTATTAATACCCATATAATGCTCTTTCTTACAATAACAGAAAGCAAATAAGTCATTACATGCAAATTCCAGACCGCCGCTCTGATTCATTTCCACAAAGTGACAGAGAAGCTGCATTTAGATTTGTTGTTGTTGTTGTTGTCGGTCTCTTGGAGGATTTGTGCAGCGCAAGCAGTCTGATCCGGGTTAAAATAATTACTCTGAGCTCTATCGCTGTCATATTCCTGCAGCCGCAACGTTTCAGAAATCACAGTTTATTATAAAGTAGCATTTACACCGAGCGACATGCTGCATTATTCATGAAGGTTTACTTCCCTGAACTCTGATCGAGAGAAAATCGCTGTGCAGAAACATCTGTTTTCCAGCGCGCTCATGTTTGACACCGTTTAAAATGCATTTCTACTGGGACAAAAAGAAACAGTATGAATGTAAAGTATGAGTCAAGATTTGGGGGCTGAAAATATTAAACATTGCCAGGAGCAACTCTAAATTTTGGTATTCATTTTAAAGAAATTAAAACTTCTTTTTTCAATTCAATTTATATTGAATTTTAAATTGAAAAATGTATCAAGTTTCCACAAAAATATTATTCAGATATTAATCGTCGATGATAATAGTAAATGTTTCTTGAATACACTTAAGTTAAATATGTCCAAAATAATTAATTGGATTGAGTTTTATAAAATTAATTAACTTTTATGAGTATTTAGAACAAAACTGACACATTTTAAGTAATCTGAATTGTTTCATTGTTTTGAGCTTTATGAACTTGCTGACACTGAAATTGGCCTGGGATTTCTATTTCCCAGCATGATTTGTTATGACACTCGAAAGGGAGAGTAAGTATTAAAATTAAGTTTATATAATGTTTTGGCGCAAGATTAATTTAGTTGCGTGTAATGTTTTACTATGCAAAGTTTCTGTTATGTTGGGGTTTTTTTGGTGGGTGGAGGATGAATGGTTTGAGAACAGCTATATATTTATTGTTTTAAATTGCTATACTCATTTAGCAATTATACTAATGCGATCAAAGCATTGTGTTACCAAATTAAAATTTACTGGATTAGCATTTCCACTAAAAATATTTAAGTTCACATTAGAGCCCGACCGATAAAGGATTTTGAAGGCCGAAACCGATACAAATATTTTTGGGTTTTAAAATCCGATATTCCGATATATCGGCCGATATTTTTTTTTATTAAATATTGTTGGATTTCACACACGTGTAAAAGAAAAGCTAACGTTTGATACTTCTTCTCTATATCTAAATGGTCACTCCTCGCAAGTATAACTTACATTTTACAATGCAGGGACGGTAACTAGAGATATGCTAGTTATAAATACAGTAATCATTACTTTATTTAGGCAGAAAAAGTTCATTGTGGTTTCCAAGCTCATTAATGTTAACGTTAGCGGTCTTCCACTGATGATAGTGGCATTAGCTAGCTTTGTGGTTAGCTAGTCTATGATGAGCCATAATTTAGCAATAGATAACATCATACTGCAAATTGTAAAACATACATTTTCAATATAACAGGCCAAGGAGAGATGATTGAAGCGTGTTTCGTCCATTTTTATTTTATTTTTGAGATATTATTTTATCTGCCATTATAACTGCCGATACCGATATTTTGGGAAATGCCTAATATCGGCCGATAATATCGTCCGGCCGATATATCGGTCTGGCTCTAGTTGACATTATACTAATGCAATCAGAGCAATGTGTTCCCAAGTTAAAATTTACTGGATTAGAGTTTCCACTAAAAATATTTAAGTTGACATTACATGATAACTTTAAGTTAAATGTATAAATTAGCTGACTGAAATATTTCAAGTCAAGACCAATTATGTATAAAATGCATGAGTACAAAATAAAAATCGACCAGTTCTGTTGGCTTAAACTTTTAATTTCTTAATTTCTTTAACATCCTCCCGACCCCAAACTTCCTCAATATATATATATATATATATATATATATATATATATATATATAGTTTAGGTAGTTTCTTGATTGACAATTTGACATCTGTTGTTCTGAAACTAACCTCATTTATTTTTTTTTCCATCTAAATGCAAATGGTTGTTCTTATAACAGCAGCCAGATCTGTGGCCCATTTACAGTGCTGTCATGAAGAATTAGAGCTGGCAGGCATTGTTCTCGTGTCCGGAAAGATGTATCGCCCCGCGATCCCGGAGTGTAAAGGGACGGGGGCGTTTGTGTTCTGCTGGAATGGGACCAGTCGTCCGCTGCGCTAACATCCATCTCAGACTTGTGCTCTTAAAGGGGTCATGTCAAGAAGAAACTACAGTACACACGGAAACACACTTTAAGGTTTCGTCTTCAGCATGTATTTAAACCAATGATGATTGCTTTAAAGTCTTCCTTTAATCAATAATTGAATCCATTAAAACTCATCAAAATGACATATTTAAACTTTTTCCTGCTATCTTTTTCACTGTAAAAAATAACCGTGATTTTAACGGTAAAATACTGTAAAAATGCTACAGTGCAAAACTGTTAATTGGTAAACAGAAAGTTTCCGTACTATACACGGTAAATAACTGTGATATAATATTACAGTAAAATACCGTTAAATTTACAGTTTTTTAACGTGAAAAAGAACAACTCATTGTATAATTTACAGTGAAAAACCGTAAATTGACATTCCCACAATTCCCTGTGTGACACTTCACATTTTATGTATTTTTGTTGAAATAACTATGGTTCCTCATAGTTTTATTGTTTTATTTCTAATCAGTTATGTACATTAGGGTTTTATGTTACATTTGATGTTGTTAAATTAATGTTTATTGCATTTTTTTAATTTCATGTGTGTTACCATGATGGTGCTTAATATTTGTGTGAATGACGTTGTGCAGCTTCTTTAAAGTATTGCTTTATACAAGTATTCACTTGTGATAAGCTGTGATTGCTCATGTAACTCTCATCACTGCTGTGATGATTGTTGGTTGTCCGTGTATTACAATGGTCTAAAACAGATATCGAT